>NW_006436298.1:40342103-40404058 GCF_000325575.1 Pteropus alecto
AAAGAAAAAGGCTTTCCTTGACCATCTGAATCCTGGGCATCTTGTATAAAATTGTACTTTCTCATCACTCTCTTTACTCCTGCACATCAGTCTCTATATCCTTAATCTGTTTTATTTTTATTCATGATATGCATCGTTTCTTGATAAATTATTTATTTGATTGCCTGTTTATTTGTTTCCATTTACCAGTATGAAAATTATTTGAAAGCAGGGATTTTGTTCAAAATATTTAGTGAAAAATTGGAGATTTTCATCCTTCAGACTCTAATACTTTAACACAGTATAGTGTTGTACAACCCAACTAAGGTATTCAGGGTTATTAACAGTTTAAAGATTTAAGTGATTCAGTACCCTACCCCCCTTTCACATATTTATCTTATTTATGCCTCCTTTACTATATACTTTTTATTGACCTTGGGAAAAATTACAACAATATACTTTTATTATGAAAAGTCAAGCAATAATATTTAAATAATATGTAAAATTGATTCTGTCATTCCTTTGTTCATGAGCCTCAAATAGTTTCTATCACCATAGAACAAATTCCAGTCTTACGGTGGCCTTCAAAACCCGGAATGTTGTGGACCCTAACCACGCTCTCTGACTTCATCTCCTTCTGCTCTCCCCACCGCTCATGATATTTGAACCATGATGATCTCCTGGGTCTTTTTTGGACACTCAAATGTTTCGGCCTGTACTTGACATAACCCTTCTCTCTCCAAAATATCTGCATGACTTGTTCCCTTATTTCCTTTACGTCTTTGCTCAAGTGTTACCTCCTTTATTGCTCTGTTTATTGACTTACCCTGATTTAGCGTTCTTCATAACTTTTCTTGTTACTATATTGTATTTGTTTAATTATATTCTTCTCTACAATGTAATGCTTTATCTGCCTTGCTCACTTTTATATTTCCGCAATTAATATTTGTTGAATAAATTTAGAAGTCTGTTGAACACAGTAATGGTTATATGTGGATAAATATTGATACAAAGTTGTAGTAGGAGTGTTATGAGAGAGAATGTAGAAGAGAAGAGGGTTTTTTTTTTTTTGCCATAGCATTCAGCAAATATTTCCTGAACAACTTCTATATGGTGGTCACTCTTCTATGCCACCGGGCTATGTCAGGTTACAAAACAAAGACCATGTCTCATAGAATATATATTCTAGAAAAGTAAACAATAATCAGGATAAAGAATTATAACATGTTAAAAAACAAAAAATGCTATAAAAAAATAAAAAAATGGATCAGGGTAATGAGCCTGGGGTATGTGAGCAGTATAAAATAATGTGGCCAGAGTGAGCTGCATTGGGAAGTAAGATTTGAAGAAAGGTTGAAAGGAGTGAAGGAGTTGGCCAAGGTGTCGTTTATTAAAATCGATATATAATTGACATACAACATGTGTTAGTTTTAGGTATACAACATGATTTGATGTATATACCTTTTAACCAACTTCACCCGTTTCAACATGATTTGATGTATATATCTTTTAACCAACTTCACCCATTTCACCCATCCTACACCCTCTGCCTCTATTACCTACCAATCTGTTCTTTGTGTCTATCAGTTTTTTTAATTTATTTTTTAGATTCCACATATAAGTGGAATCATAAAAATATTGGTCTTTCTCTGTCTTATTTTGCTTAGCATAATGCCTTCAGAGTCCATCCATGTTGTTGCAAATGGCAGAATCTTTCTTTCTTTCTTTTTTTTTTTTAGTGTTTTGAATAATATCTCATTGCATGTATATATATCACATTTTCTTTCTTTATCTGTCAGTGGACACCAGGGTATTTCCATGTCTCGGCTCTTATAAATAATACTGAAACAAACATGAGGTGAAAATATCTTTTTGAGATAGTATTTTTGTTTTCTTTATATAAATACCCAAAAGTGGTATTCTTGAATCATATGGTACTTGTTTTTAATTTTTTGAGGAACCTACATACTGTTTTCCATAGCAGCTGCACAAAATTATATTCTCAACCACGAGTTTCCCTTTTCTCCACATCCTCGCCAATTCTTGTTATTTCTTTTTGACAATAGCCATCATAACAGGTATGATGTGAAATCTCATCGTGATTTTTATTTGCATTTCCCTGATAGTGAGCACCTTTTTCATGTACCTGTTTGTTATCTGTATGTCTTCTTTAGATATGTATCTATTCAGATCCTCTGCCCATTTTATAAGAGAATTGTTTTTTTTCCCATTGTTATGTTTTTTAATTTTTTAGTATGTTTTTGCTATTAACCCCTTATCAGATATGATTTACAAATATTTTCTCCCATTCAGTAGATTGCTTTTTCATTTTGTTAGAGGTTTTCTTTGTACAGAAGATTTTTAGTTTGATACAGCTCTACTTATGTAATTTGCTTTTGTTGCCTTTGCTTTTGGTGTCAAATCCAAAAAAATCATTGCCCATATTGATGTCAAGGAGCTTAACCACTATGTTTTCTTTTAGAAATTTTATAGTTTCAGGTCTTATGTTTAAACTGTTAATCTATTTTGTGTATGGTATAATGTAATAATCCGGTTTCATTATTTTGCATGTGTCTTTCCAATTTTCCCAGTACTGTTTATTGAAGAGACTATCCTTTCCCCATTGTCTATTCTTGGCTTCTGTGTCATAAATTAATTGACCAATATGCTTGGGTTTATTTCTGGGCTCTGTATACTGTTCCATTGATTTATGTGTTTGTTTTTATGCCAGGAATTGTCATGCCTCTAGGTTTGCTCTTCATTCTCAGTATTGCTTTGGCTATTTGAGGTCTTTTGTAGCTCCATACAAATTTTAGCATTTTTATACTATTTCTGTGAAAAATGACATTGGAAATTTGAGAAAGATTTTATTGAATCTGTAGAATGCTTTGGGTAGTATGGACATTTTAACATTATTAGTTTTTCTAATCTATGAGCACATAAAATTTATCCATATATTTGTGTTTTTTTCAATATCTTTCCTCATTGTCTTATAGTTTTCATCATATGGTTCTTTCATTTCCTTGGTTAAATTTATTCCTAGGTATTTCATTCTTTTTGAGGCCATTGTAAATAAGATTGTTTTCTTAATCTCTTTCTAATAGTTTGTTAGTAGTGTGTAGAAATGCAGCTAATTTTTGTGTGTTGATTTTGTATATTGCAACTTTATTGAATTTGAGATTAGAGCGAACAGTTTTTAGTAGTCTTCAGGGTTTTCTTTCTGTAATGTCATGTCATAAGCAATTAGAGACATTTCTTTTCTGATTTGGATGCCTTTTATTTCTTTTTTTGCCTAATTTGCTCTAACTAGGACTTCTAGTACTATTAGGTACAAGTGGTGGGAATGATAATCCTTGTCTTCTACTTGATCTTAGAGGAGAGGCTTTCAGCTTTTCACCATTGACTATGATGTCAATTCTGAGCTTGTCATATATGGCCTGTTTTTATGTTGAGATACATTCCCTCTATACTTACTTTGTTGAGAGTTTTTATCATGAATGGATATTGAGTTTTGTCAAATGCTTTTTCTGCATCTGTTGAGAACATCATATGATTTTATCCTTTATTTTGTTAATGTGGTCTGTCACATTGATTGATTTGCAGATATTAAACTATCCTTGCATCTCTGGAATAAATCCCACTTGATCATGGAGTGTGATCCGTTTAATGTATTACTGAATTTGTTTTGTTAATACTTTTTGAGGATGTTTTGCATCTATATTCATCATAGTTGTTGGCCTGTAATTTTCTTTTCTTGTAGTGCTCTTGTTTGGTTTTAGTCCAAGGGAATGTTTGTAGGAATAGTATCTCTGGAGGAAGAACAGTGAGAATAAAGTGTCTAGGCTGGGAGCATCCTCGATGTGTTCAAGGGGTAATGATAAGGCCCGTGTACCTAGAGAGTGAGCCAGGGCTGTAGTGAGAGAGGAAGTAAGAAAGGTAACGGGACCAATTCATGCTAAGCTTTATAAGCCACAAGAAGATCTTTGGCTTTTACTTTGAATTAAAAGGAAAGCCATTGCAGTCTATTGAATTAAATAGGATTTTTCAACTCAGTGTCAAAGAAGTTGAAATGGTAACTCTTGAACAAGGTACTTTTCTGAAGTTAAACCATTTAGGAAATGTATATAAAATCCAAGGCAGAATACAAAGTGCATCTATTGTTAAAAAAATCAGTAATACCAAATGCCTCAGTCACATCAATTGAAAACTTAAGCCTAATTCTCTAGCGCATAACTAAGTATACTTAATTATCTCCTTTTATTAAATATCAATCACATAAAGCAAAAATATAAAGACTTCTAATAATTTTGTACACATGGTTACAGTGTCAGGAAATTTCAATAATTTAATCTGGAATATCATTAAGGTAACAGTGGTGAGTGTTATAAAAAATAAAGAACAAAAAAATTTGTATTTATGTATTTCTATTAGATATTTCAAAATTTAAATTGTGCACCACAATAAGAAATATGTATTATATACATACATATAAAATAAATCAGTAAGATTTAATGTATATAACTGGGACATTAGTTTATTAGAACAATTCATGTCTGTGTATTTTATTTCCAATTATATTCAGTTTTACTCTACATTGAATTTAATTCAATTCAATTATACTGTACACCTGTTGTGCCCTCCAGCCTTAATTTTTTTCTTTTTTGCTTCTGGAGTGAGTCTTTGCTTGGTCACTCAGGACCTAATGGTTTCTCTCTGATCTCTCCATTAAATTCAGCTCTGAGAACATATAAAAATAAATTTATAATCAAATGCAGGTGACTAATATCAATTCAAGTGTTGCCTTTCCTGGACCACTCTAGGAAGAGTGAAGGTTTGCCTGGGAAAAGATCCGACAGACATTTTAGGCAAAGGCAAACTGGTAAGTGGCATGTTGGTCAGAAAACCTTTGCAGGAGGGGTCAAAGGTCATACCCTATAGACAGTAGCTACAGGTGCCACAGGCCAGCTGAATTAGAGCTTCTGCCGGCCAAGACTGAGTCACTGTTTCTGCTCCTCAGGCAACGCAACATCAGCTAATCTTATCTCTGAGATGATATTTAGAACTTGCGGGGGTGTTAGAAAACAGGGAAGAAGAACTCTTAGAAAAATAAGAGCCAGCTCCCCCTACCTGAGCACATTCCCTGTGCTCACATACACAGCTGCACAGGCTCTGGTGTCCCTGTTTTCAATTTTCCAGGCAGTTCCCAGGATTTAGGGCAAATTCCAGAGTCAGAATATTTATTTTCAATCTTTAACTAAACGTTATATTCACTAGCACATTATCCTATGACCAATTAAATTTCCCCATGAGTCAACTATTGTCAGATAAAAGTAAACTGCCCAAAAGAATACATAGCATTTTTGTTTGTTCAAAGAAAATTGGTAATAAAGATGTGCAAGAGAGCTGCCTAGATATAGCAATGTGGATATATACCAAGAAAGAAAAAAATAAAGCTAAAAACAGCAACTGATGGTTTGTAAATTATAAACACATGGAATTGTTTCCTTAAAGTCCTAGAGGATCTACTTTTGATATGAGCTGTGTGACTTCATGTAAGTTATTCTACCTCTCTGAATATCAATTTGCTCATCTGGAAAACAAAAAAAATAAATAAAAATAAAACAGGCAATTGAATATAGCTTTGAAGTTGCTTTTCCGTTTCCCTTTTCTATGGTTCTGCTACTGAACTTGATTTTACATAATGGTTACCTTTCTAGGGTTCTCTTTTTCCCTGTCTGATTCACCCAACTAGGTAAAATCCAGATAGTAAAAAGCCCTTGTGAATGAATAAATCCACCCTGCTTACTCTGTGACTGACTACTAATTGTATATCTGATATATTCCACAAGTCTTGCCATTTATTTGATCAAGTTCCTTATGTATAGAGGCTGTCTAACCATGAGATAAGTTTACGAGATTCATCTGTACAATAGTATGGAATTGGGAACACAGTAAAATCCTTTTAAAATAACTGAGAAAGTCATAGTGAGAATGAGATGACTAGTTTTTCTAAGCTGAGTGTTGGCAAGTAGAGTCAAGTTTATCACTTGAATTTAATGCTCGATAAATTTATTTAATTACAAAATAAATATTTAAATGTTGGTATTTGGGAAATTTGGAGGCCGAGAAGACAAGCAAATTGAATAATTATGAATTTTTATTCCAAAGACATGGAATTATTTATATTTTGACCATTTCTCTTTCATTATATACTTGGACATCATTTTCCATTTCAGATAAGATTAAGAAAGGGTAGGAGAATATTTTTAATATAAAAAATATTTCGAGGATTTTATTAGCTAATTTTTTTCTGATAGGAGTAACAACTTGAAAACTATTTGCAGCTGTGTGGTTTACGATATATTTTCTTCAACCATACAAATAGCCTAACAAATATTTTATATTCTAAACCCATCTTATTTTTCAATATGCTTCTTGTTGCCTTTTGTGGCAGACTGTTCATTATCCTCCAAAGTTCATTCCCCTATTCTTTCATAGTAACAGAGTTTCACTGGGTACATGTCAGTTCAGCTGAAGAGTTTTCCTGTTCTCTCTTGCAGTTAGATGAGTCTGTAGACCTAAGTTATGGCCAGTGAGGTAAGTTTGAGTGGGAGAATTTTTGGGTCTTGTTCTTGAAAGGGTTGTACCTCTTTCTATCTTTGTACCTCTTACTGTTGGCTAAGAAATGGTGAAACTGGAAAAGATGTATCAGTTCTTATACTTATTCTTTATAGTTTGTAATATAAAATACTACTATAAAATAATATTATATATTTTATTTTGTAAGGTGGAAGTGTTTTACCTATTATCACATATAAGTAATAAAAATGATACAAGAAACACTCAGTAGCTTAAGAACTAGAACATTACTATTATTAGTGTAGCACCTGAGTAACCCCTTCTTATTAAATTTATCCGCTCCACCCTCAAAGACAACCCTAAATAAACTAGTATCCTACTGAATATTTATCATTCATGTATTGTATTATAATTTTGTGACACACGTATTCATTCTAAACAACCCATATTTAGAATAACATGTTTTTGAACTTTGGAGAAGTATCACACTGAATATATTATTTGTGACTTGCTTATGTTTTTTCAAGATTATATTTTTGAGATTCATCCATGTTAAATAAATAAATAAATAAATAAAGTTTTAGAAAATTTATTTTTACTGCTGTGTAGAATTTCAGTTGATATATGAGCTAATATTTATATAGCACTATGTCCCAGGGTCTGTGCTAAGGATTTTACATATACCAATTCATTTAATTTTTATACTATCATCACGATATAGTAAATATGAATAATCCCATTTTGCACATGAGAGAATTAAGGCACTGCTTAGTTGAGGAATTAGGCCACACAACTAGTAAAAGTGGACCTGGGATCATTGCAGCCCTGAATCTGTGCTCTTAAAGTACTATATGTGACTATCTTCCTCTTTATCTGTCTCACATCCATTTTCCCATTGATGTACACTTTCTTTCCAGTTTTTGCTGTTTCAAGTAATGCTGCTAGAAATATTTTTGTATACTGGTGCATTAATGTATTTACTAATGAGTGAAGAATTGCTTGCTGGATTATAATGCAGTGTATTAGTTTCCTACCGGTGCTGTAACAAACTACCACAGTTTAGTGGCTTAAAACAACATGAAATTACTATTTTATAGTTCTGGAGGTTAAAAGTCCAAAAGAGGTCTCTGTGGGCTAAAAATCAAAGTATCTGCAGAGCTGTGTTTCTTCTGGAAGTTCTGGGGAAGAATCTGATTCCTTGCTAGCTTTGGACCCCTTCCATCTTCAAAGCCAGCAGTGGTGGGTTAAGTCCTCAAAGGAATTATTCCAACCTTGCTTCTGTTATGAAATATCAGTGTTTTTCTCTTTCTTAAATATTTCTTTGTCCAGATGAATATTAGAACTAACATTTTAAATTCTAAAACATTTCCTGATTGTACTCATTAGAATCAAATGATTTTATATATTAATGTTGGAAGAATTGGAGTTTTTATAATGTCAAGATTTCTCATTCCATAATTTTATATATTTTTCCATATGTTCATGCTTGAAAAAATTCTTTTAGGAAAATTATATAATTATCATTTGCTTTTTGGGTATTACTTGTTGCTCAATAGTAATTTATTGTACAGATTTACTACAATTTGTGTGTTGATGTACCTGTCGACTTAATTTGGGCTGATTGACATTCTCATTTTTGGCTGTTTAAAATAAAGATGCTATGAAAGTTTGTTGTATTCTCATTGTCATTCAGGCCAAAATATTAAAAAATTTATTTTGTGAATTTGTCTTGATTGAAGAATTATCTAACAGTCTATTTAAATTACAGATATTTAGAGTTTTCCTAGTTATCTTATTCATGATTTCTAAATTATATTGTGGCCAGAGAATATGCTTCATATCATTTTTATTCTTTTAAATATATTGAGGCTTTTAAAATAGAAATACATGTATTTTCAAGTGCACAAGTTAGATTCACATTTACCATATGTATGTGTAATGAAAAGGAACACTTATTCTGCAGTTGTTGGATATAATGTCCTTTGAATATCAATTAGATTAAGGTGGTTGACAGTGTTGTTCAGATCGCTCAGATCTTTACTGATTATTTTTGTCTGTGTGTTCTATAAATCGCTAATTTAAAATGACTGTGTACTGTGTAATTTAAGGTCCTATTAGATACATAACACATTTAAAATTTTTATTTCTTCTTGATGAATTTTCCCTTTTATAATTATGAAGTATCCCTCTTTATCACTGTTATTATTTTTCTTGAAGTCTGTATTATAGTAACCACTGTACAGTTCTTGTGCTTATCGTTTATGTCTTATATTACTTCTATCAATTTATTTTCAAATGATCTGTATCTTTATATTAAAAGAGTATCTCGTAGGCAGAATGCAAGTCTTTGTTCTTCAATTTTTAGAAAGAGTTTGAGAAAGTTTGGTGTTAATTCTTTTTTAAATGTTTGGTAGAATTCACCAGTGAATTCATCTGGTCTTGGTGTTTTCTGAATTGGGAGTTTCGTTTTGCTTTTTTTTTGGCAAACTTTATTTGCCTAGTGTTAGATTTTAACAGGGAGAGGCAGAGAATAATAAATTTGGTTTCTCCTTACACCCTATCAGTTCCATCTTGTTCAATAAAAGAGTAGGAATCATAATTGGCAAACATAATAATTCTTTTCATTTATTCTTTTTTAAAAAAAATTATTTTTTTATGGTGACAATGGTTAACGAAATCCGATATTTCAGCTGTATACTTTAACAAGAAGACATATATACACACACACACACACACACACACACACACACACACACACACACACACTGTGTGTTTACCTCCCATAGTTAGATTTCTTTCTGTCACCACATATTTGACCCCTTTACCCTATCTACCTCCCCACTACACCCCTTTACCCTCTCGTAACCACTAGTCAGTCTATGGTTCATGTCCATGAGTCTCTGTTTGTTTGTCCTGTTCATTTGTTGCTTTTAGGTTTATATCCCACATATAAGTGATATCATGTGATTTTCAACTTTTTCAGTCTGGCTTATTTCGTTTAGGATGATTATCTCAAGGTCCATCCATGTTGTTGTAAATAGCAGTACTTCATCTCTTCTTGTGGCTGAGTAATATTCCATTGTGTAATGTATACCACAGCTTCTTTATTCGTAGAACACTTCAGTTGTTTCCATGTCCTGGCCACTGTGAATAATGCTGCTATGAATGTCGATGTGCAAATTTCTTTTCCGATATGGGTTTTCAAGTGTTTGGGGTAAATGCCCAGTAGAGGGATTGCTAGATCCTATGGTAGATCAATTTTTAGCCTTTCGAGGAACCTCCATACTGTTTGCCATACTGGCTGTACCAATTTGCAGTGAATTGGGAGGTTTTTGATTACTGATTCAATCCCTTTACTCACTATTCTATTCAGATTTTCTATTTCTTCGAGATTCAGTCTTGGTAGCTTGTGTGTTTCTAGGAATTTATCTATTTCTTCTAGGTTATCTAATTTGTTGGCATGTAATTGTTCATACTAGTTTCTTATGAATCTGTTTCTGTAGTATGTTATAATGTCTCCTTTTTAATTTTTAATTGTATTTTTTGAGCCTCTTTTAGTTAAGTCTAGCTACAGGTTTGTTAATGTAGTTTATCTTTTCAAAAAGACAGTTCTTAGATTTTGTTGATCCTCTCTATTGTTTTTCTGGTTTCTATTTAATTTATTTCTGCTCTGATTTTTATTATTTCTTTCCTTCTACTAACTTTGGGCTTACTTTTTAATTTTTTTCTAGATTCTTGAGGTGTAAAGTTAGGCTTACTTGAGATCATTCTAATTTCTTAATATGTGCATTAATCACTATATACTTTCTCCTCAGAACGTTTTTGTAGCATCCCATAGTTTTTGAAATCTTGTACTCAATTTTTGTTTCTAGATTTAAAAAAATTTCCCTTTTGATTTCTTCTTTGACCATCGGTTGTTCAAAAGTGATTGTTTAATTTCCACATATTTGTAGACCGAAGTCTATTTACTTAGCCATGCTGATAATCTCTGCCTTTAGTTGGGGTGTTTAGACTAATAACATTTACTGTGATTGTTGTTGTGATAGCATTTGGGCTTATCACTTCTTCATCTGTTTTCCATTTATCTCTACTGTTTTACATTCTTCTGTCCCTCTTTTCTGCCTTCATTTAGGTTTTTTCAATTTTTTTTTTTTTTTTGTATTACACTTAAAAATATTTATTGACTTTTGGCTACATTTTCAGAGTCATTTGAGCCATTACAATATACATAATTAACAGTTTGCTTCAGGTTAATTTTATATCATTTCATATAAAATATGAAAACTTTGCCATAATACAAGTACCTTCACCACTCCCCTTATGCTGTCATGTATATTGGAAACCCCACTAATGCCCAAATATCAAGTCTTTATTTTCTTATTTTACCTTCCACATTTTTTCCCTAGAAGTAACTTTTTTCAGTTGTTTACTGTGCATAATTTTATTCTATTTCTATGTATAACATTCATGTATATATTTATATTCTTATATACAAATGTCATATTGGCTGAAAAGAAATCAGACAGAAGAGAATACTAAGGAATGACATCAAAGAGGAGCCAGACTATGTAGGGCTTCGTAGGCCATTGTAAGGATTTTTGCATTTAATATGAGAAAAGTGAGGGGATTCACAGAGTTTTCAGCAGAAGAATAACAAAATCTTACATTTTAAAAAGCTGCTGTATTGAGAATAAACTGTAATAAGTCAAGGGTAGAAGTAGGGAGGCCAGTTAGAGGCTATTGCAAATATCCAGATAAGAGGTGTTTGTGGCTTTGGCCGGGAGGGGGTGACTACTGGTTGGATTCCTGATAACTTATAAGAGTACGAGAAATAAGATTTTCAGATGAATTGGATGTGGAACGTGAAAGAAAGAGAAGCATCAAGCATGACTGTAAGATTTTGGACTTCAGCAGTTGAAAATTTGGAGTTGTCATTTACTGAGATGGGAAAACAGCAAGATGGGGGAAAATAATACAGTTCGGGAGATGTATCATATATGCAGCTATATGTATCAGTGTTAATTCACCAAAGAGTTCTGGACAGATGATAGAAACTTGGGAATTATCTCCTATAGATGGTAAGTAAAGTGATAAAGTGGGTAAGATCCCTTAGGGAGCAATTATACATAGAGCTGATAAGAAAAAAGACTGAGTCCCAGGGAACTTTAGCAATAAAAGATCTAGAAGAAAAGGAGAAGAGTAAGGAGTTGGGAAGAAACAACAATTGAAACAGAAAGAAACTCAACAATGCACATGGTCCTGAAGCCAAGCGAACAAAATAAACAAAGGAGGAGCAATTCACATTCCGTGCCAGATGCTACTAATAGGTCCGATGAAGTGAGGATGGAGACTAGACCTTTGGATTTAGCAGCTTGGTAAAACTGATGTCCCTGATGAGAATAATTTTGGTGGAGAGGTTGTGGCTGTGGGAGGAAGTGTGATTGGTGTATGATCAAGAATGGATGAGGAAAAAAAAGGAAACAAGGAGGGAAATTGGAGGCAAGGCATTTAGACAATTTTTTCAAGGAGATTTGCTGAAAAGAGGAGTAAAGAAATGGTGAAAGGGTGATAGTTCGTGGGTAAAGATTTTTTTTTTTTTTTAATATAGAAGGATCAAGAGCATATTTGCATGCTGATAGGAGTGATCAAATAGAGAAGAAAATTCTGATCATGAAAGAAAAAGAGGCATATTCACTTGACCAATATCCTTGAATATGCAAGAGTAGATGAGCTCAAGAACACAGAGAGTGGTTTAAGAGCATAGGTAGATCCTTTTGGTAGGAGGTTGGAAAGCAGAGGCTGTGGGCATTGATGATAATAAGTAGATGTGGTTGATTGAGTCCATGAAACTTGTCTTCTGATTGCTTCAATTTTCTTGGTGAAGTAAAGTAAGATAATCTGTGAATAAAAACTGAGGAAGATTTAAAGTTTTGAGGACTGAGAAGTTATGAAACAGCCATGTAGGAGCATGAGAAAGTTAATGGACCCTAGAAGTGTTTTATTTTTTCTCAATTTATTTAGAAATTTTAACAATGCGTGTTATGGTATGCACTTTTTTCTTCATCTAGTTAGGTACTAGGTGGGCCTTTTAAATCTGAAGACCTGTTTCTTTCCTATACTAGGCAAGGGAAATACCACAAGCAAACTTCGTGAAGAAGAATCCTAATGAAAAATAATGTCGAAGTGGTAGTTTAGTGATAAGATAGTCTGAGATTCTAGACCAAGGAAGTAGATTTATTCAGTAGATAATGAGAAAATATTAAATGTGCTAAAGCTGAGGAGTCATGTGTTCACTGGTATATTTAACCTTGCTGCTATTCCTTTACATGCAGTTGGGTTTTCCAAATTCACCATCATGATGAGTACCTGAAAGCCAGGCACATATAATAAATGTAGCTACTTGAATATTTATTTTACTTACCTCCTACACTCCTGTAGCTGATCTGAGAACTTGCCTTCTTGATCCTTATCCTTCTTGCTTTTTAATTTCTGCTTCTGGATTCTTAGATTCAAGAACATCTTTGAATTGCTAAATTTGTGGTTTGCTTTCAGCTTTGCCTCTCCTTCATTACAATATCCTCACAAGTGGTCCAGTTCCTTCACTGGTCATGTGTTTTGTGTGACTGTCTACCAGCTACCATAGTTTCTGAACCTTAATTTCTTTCTGGTGACTCACAAAATAAAAGGGAGATAAAATGGGTTAGACCCTTAGGTCTAAAATGGGTTAGATTAAAGAGAAAGACTATTAGCTAAGAGAATATTTCACAGCTAGTTCAGGTGATGAATAAGGGGTGAGTAAGGAGGTTCTGAACTAGGACAGCACAGGATTTATTCTTGAATAGTTGTGTTGTGACAAACATTAGTATAAAAAGTTAGTATTTCTCATTGTGTTGTGACAAACATTGGTATAAAAAGTTTGTCTCATTTATGCTTGTGATTACTTTGCATTTAGTTAAGAGTAGAAACTGAATATAGTGAAATTGCTTACGAAGTTAGTAATAACTTTTGGGGAAATCTGGATAACATATTCAAATGTACAGTTGGGTCCAAAATGTCCTTGATATGTCTTTAGTTGGGTCTGGGATGTTACATCAGGCAACTACCACCATCCGTTCATCACAGGCTTTGGAGAATTTTTTTCAATTTTAAAATTTTTCTTTAAGATGATCTGATTTTCTCGTCTTCACAGTGGAAAGTCGAAGATACATGGTCACAGCAGGCACCCAAGCAGTTTTAGAATGAAAACTGTTTTCATTCTATTTATCTTCTATAATGAATGTTAGATTGATAGACTGTGTCTCAGCTACCACACATCAGTTCAGATGGGATTTACTCAATAAGAAATTTATTGTAGAGATAATTTATTGTAGAAAAGTGTACTGTAGAATTCGCGGTAGAGATACTAGGAGTTTTTTCCAAGTCACCAAGGACTCAGGGGACTTTCAACATGCTTCACGCTGACAAAAAAAAAAAAAAAGCCATCTCATATAAGTACGGATAGTGACAAGATAAGACACGGCTAACCTTTGTGTTAAAATAATTGCAATTTGAAAGGATAACCTCGCTTTGTCTATACCACACTGAAATGCTTTTATGATTGATTGAACTTTTGCTTCATATTCTAGTGTTTTGATATCCTATAACCCATTCATTAACTTCATGTCGAGGGTTCTGCCCAGAGTAACAGCGTAACGCTTCATCATGGAGCCACGTATTTCAGACCCGTATTCTAAGTTTTGATGGGAAATAAGAGATTGTTGGAGCTCCATCACTACCCAAATTATTCAGCTATTGCTTGATAATTCATTTTATTTTGTGTGGGCATAACATAGAATATTTGCACAGATATTTTTAAATCACTAATTCCTCAGGAAGACGAAAAAGCTTGCATTTGATTACAAATGCCATCCAGAGAAATGTCTGGAAGGCACACGTTAACTCAATTTTAATTTGTTTCCAATTCTTTATTATAATTTCTTCCTTTCTTTTATCCACATATATCCATTATGTTGGATGCATGCCAGTTTTTCTAGATAATTTTATGACAGTCCAAACTGAAAATGTCTGTTTTCCTGAGAAAACTCTCATACATTTTCATTCAATTTATTCTTTGAATGTCAGGAAGAAAACTGACTGAGCAAACATGGCAGTGATATTTCAGTGGCTAAACTTGTTATTTTGGAAGCAAGATTGTGATTTAAACAGAACTGAACACATTGACCTCTAAATTTCTGCCCTGGATTTCTAATTCAATGATCTTCTCATGAAAGTCTTCGGAGTGTCCTCTGTGCGCCCTGACTTGCAGGAGAATGGTGTCTCCTCATCAGACAACTAATTCCCAGGACCTCCTCACGCATTGCTAATTTTTATTAATCAAATTAATGTGTGATCCATCACTCCAATGGAAAACACTTTTCATTTAGGAGTCATTATTAACCAATGCTAAAAATTGGTGTCATAAGTACTATAATAAAATATCCCGCAGAAGGCAGAGAGATCTATGGCGGGCCAAAAAAACACATGCAATATGAGAGATTCCTTAAATTAAGAGAAGCAGGAGGAGGAAGAGGGAAAGACAGATTGGGGACTGTCAGCCAAAGAGAATATGACTGGTGTCCCTTCCTCAACATCTTTAGTACTTCCTTAGAAATCATCTCCAGTTTGATGTTTTTTTGGTATCTTGCCACTGTTAGTCTGACAATTGACCTGGACTTTGGGGTGTATATGAAAGTACATAGTGACAAAGAGAGAAAAAAGTGAAAAAAAAATCTATTATGTTTTTCTATATTCTATCTATATATTCTAGATATTGGGCTTCTATTATGTGTCAGAGAAACACCTGAGTGATTTTGCGTGTGTTATTAAATTGTATCTATAGCTCCATTATTCAAATGAAGAACCGAGATGTATTTGGAGACTATAAAATATATTGTGAGAAGAACTGCAATGCGAGTTTTTTTCTTAAGGCAAAAGCAGGCATAGTTATTGTAAGTCTTAGAACTCGTGGTCATTTAGGAAGAGAAAAGCAGACACATGTATTAGTTACTGCTTCCCATGTTTAGTGTCGCTAGGATAGGTGAGGAGCATGACAGACTCTTTGTGCTGTGGAAAATTTAGTATTTAGTTTTATGAATTATTTTTTCCTGATCCTACTGTCCCACAGGTGCTCAATTGTACATCTAACCAATTGCACTATTTATTGTTCTTTTTTTCTTTTTAAAGTTTACCTCAACAAGACGATTAATTCAAAGCTTCAAAAATAAAACACAGACTGTGAATATTACTTGTTAAAACTTAAAACGTTTTTAAGTATTTCTTTCTCAGTTGATTCTTTTTAATCTCTCTAACCTCTTCATCCCTCTTGAACTGACCTTTGAACCCAGTGAGTTCGTATTTCTGATAATAGGCTAAATGTTATATGCAAAGAGACGTGGAAATTGGCTCCAGGCCATGTTCTTTCTTATTGCTCATTTGTAACAAGAATGACCTATAGTGTTTTGTTTCTATTCCTACAAAGTGTTTGTTTTAAGAATGCCTTTAAAAGGTGGCGTTATGAACCATTTATGTCTCAAATAAAGACAAATGACTGTCTTTAACTTTCCTCCTCTTCTACTTCTCAGTTCTATTCTCTAGCAATACAGAGAAGAAAATATCACAGCCTATCCCTGATCTTCATTCTTTGTCTACTTAAACCACATAATAGCCTTTGCATTAATGGTAAATGGTAACCTCAGATTATACTTGTGATTCATTATTAAAATGATGTATTATGTTTATTGAAGATTTTTTTTTCATATGCGGTACATAAATTTAAGAAGACAATATCCCTAATGATAACTCAAGATAAGATTCTGGACAAAAATATTATAGTACTGCTATATCCACAGGACTGGAAATTTTGAACAGCTGGATTTGTTTATACAGAATGTTCCATGTTGTTTCTTTGAATCAAACACAATCTCAAAAAAGTTATTAAGAGCTTCACCTGCTCTTAATGCCGGGGACAGTTTGGAGCTGAAAAGATTTTCAGCTCTAAGGTCTTTGCCAGGTTTGAAAAAGCAATTTAAGAGTGCCTGAGACCCCTTTATGAATGTGAAGTTCCCCACTGCTTTTGAAGAGCAGCCTATTGCCCCTGAATCTTTGTACAATCACCGCAGAAGACACTGCACAAGGGGGTTAGAAATGGTGCATATTAACCACAACAATTGTACACAATCCAAGATGAATGGTTCTTTCTCCTCTTGCCTCATCTCTTGTGATTACAAATAAATTTGTTAGGTATGTCTAGGAAACTAATTACATCATCATGAAGAGTATCCCAGTGGGAAAGTCTTTTCTTTTCAGATCAAAAGGATGGCCAGAGGCTACTGCGTTCAATCCAGTAATCTGCAGGAGATAGTGCCAGGGATGGCAAAGCAGCTCTGCTCCTCGGAACATCTGCTCACAGAAAATGATGGGAAATTAACCACGTATTGGGGAGGCAGCTGCAAAGCATGCAGTAAACAGGAATCAAGGAAAAAAGTTTACCAGGTCATAGGAGATGAAATGAGAAAGGAGCTTATGAAACCTGGAGGCTCCATGCAGTAAGAAGAATCTTGGTTTTTAAGGAAATGCCATTTAGAGACAGGAATCCTGATCCTGACGGGCTACTTTCTCTCCCAGAGTCTCCTTTTTCTCACCTGTCAATGGGGACTAGAATTGTTACCACACTGGGTTGTTGTGAAGATTAAGTATTTTAAATATAAAGCACCAGATCTTAGTTTATATAGAGTGATATCTAATCTTGTTATTGATGGTTCAGCTAACAGCCACTTGTTTTTCTTAAAATTACAATATATATGAAATTGATGGCATATTGTTCTTTGGGTGGAGCTGTTTACATGGAAACACCCTAAATACAGCACTCCCAACCTGGCATTGAAGGTCGTGAACAATCAATACTCAGTCAATTTCAGTGACAATGATGAGAGACATTAACAGTCCAAAGAATACGTGGTAAAATAATGGTACACATTTAATTCCCAAAATATACTTAGAGAAATTAAAATTAAATCCTAAAATAAAAATGTTTAAGACCTGAAAACTTTGAGTCAAAGAACTCTCTGTGACCTGGGAGAGACTAGAGATCATCTAGTTCAATATCCACAGTTTGCAGAGGCAGAAATAAAGGCCAGACAAGGCTAGAGAAGGGTAGTTATAAATCAAAGACAGTGGCTCCCCTTCCACAAGGTGGAGTAATTACCAGAAAGTGACTGCACAGAAAAAGCTATTTCCCTGCAAAGTGAAGCCACTCAGCCAAGTTTCACCAATGGAATGTGAGTGGAATTATTATTGTCAGCCAGTTGAGAGATGAGGAGGGTAAGAAGCATGTGTGCCTGTATTCCTTCCCTTGCTTGTTGACTGGGTGTCAGTGCCCTGGATTTGGAAGCCAAATATTAAAGATGGCAGAGCCATCTTCGGGTCCCTGGATGACTGTGAAGCAGGCCTTTTACTCTCTCTACCTTGCCCTTTCTTTTCCAATATTTGATCTTCCTAAGCGAAGTGTCTATTTCTTTCGTGTTAAGCCAGGGTTTCTTTTTTATAGTAACTAGCTTTACTTTAAAGATGTAAAACTAGGTACCAATTTACCTCTGCTATAGGTTGCTGTTTTCTCCCTCCTTGTCCCCAAATAGAAAACATGCCATTGGCCCATGTGAGTCATACCTTACTTTTAGACACATTTTTGGAGATAAACACTTCAAGAAAACTGTTTCAAGAAATAAATTAAATGGAATGGATTACATCTGGATAAACCATAATTGCATGTCAGCTTCTGAATAATTTGTTTAATAATAGGAGCTTACTGCATACTTTGTAAGAAAAAAATCTTAGGGGAAATATTCACAAGTATTATGATATCTATTTGCATTTCTTTAGCATGGTGGTTATTGCCATCTATTTATATACTTACCCTACACAGCATGAGAAGCAAGGCAGTGCCAAAGGAAAATTTTAATGGGCTCTGGAGACAGATCGTCTTTGACTAAATCCTGATGATCGTGCTTAATGGCTCTCTGACCATGGGAATATCACTTATCTCTCCTATGGCCTCAGTTTTCTTATCTGTAAAATTAGACTGTGATGGTCCATACTTTAAAGGGTTATTAGGAGGATGACATGGAATAATATTTGTAAATTATCTGACAGAACTGTACTCAACACATGCTCTCTTGGGGTACAAAATGAAGAGAGAATGTACTATTTGATTAGTGAAGTTTGTAAAGCCATCTGTTATAAAATACCAGGAATTGTTAGAGCAAATATATGAGGCTTATCTACATGTCATTTTTGTTCTTTGAACATTAGAGAAATCAAGTGCTTTCCTTAAGCTGTATTGAAAGTAATAGGGTAATAAATTGCCATTAGCATGTTGGAAGGTGTAACTAAGTCTTGTAGATTCTTTGCTACTTCTACTTATCTCCATAATTTTCTATAGTAACTAAATGAGATAAGCTATGGGAAAAGTTTTTTAGAGACTGCGTTGCTCTATTACAAATTCACCCATTTGTTTCCCCAATTTATATACCTTTATTAATTGTTGATTAGGTATCATATATTCAGTTAAGGACAGAGTAGTTATTTAATGATCTAGTCATGCAACAGCAAGTCTAGTGACAGATGACAAACAAGGACACAAAGTTTTATAATCAAATGTGCTACACTACAGGAATGTACAGAACAGCGTGGAAATAGAGAGGAGAGAGTGACAAATGATTTCATTATTGCTGAAATGCCTTTCCTTCCTTTTTAGAATAACTGACTTTAAATCTAAACTTCCTTCAATTAAATTTCAAGGTTAGGATTAAGACGTTATCGCTTTCTAAGATTATTAATAGTGCTTATAGCAGAAAACAAAATCTGGGTTTTCTGAATATCAAGATTTATTACCTAACGTAAAATATTGTTTTAGTTTTCACTTTGGTCAATATTTACCCCATGTGGCTCTGTTGCTTGACTGCCAGTACAAAAATGTCTGTTTTTAACCCCATGTTAACAAACTGCTGTTAAAGAAGCTTGAATTCTCTCTTTTGAATTTGTCTATGAGTACTAAGTAGACTCAATTAGTTGCAGCACAAAGTTAGGAGTTCTATAGGAATCTCTGTGAGCTGAGGTTTTCTATGGTCCAAAGGAGCTGTTTGAATTACTTTAGAGGAATTGTGACTGGGTGGCCTACCTTCTCTTGACCTGTTCTCATTGAGGCCAGACAGAGGACAAGGTCATCAGAACAAACCCAGAGAGGTGCAACAGAAAAGGAGGCACAGCAGGAAAAATTTTCCAAGGATTTTTTTTTTCTTTTTTGTTGACTAGTTTCCTTGCCGCTATCAATGTCTCACTAATGGCATTGGGATCATTAATGTGTTTGAAGAATGATTCACTGGCAATACAGTTTTATGTTTTATTTTAATAACTTTTTAATTGTACGAGTAATACATGCTCATTGTGAGAAAAAAAACTATAGATGAACAAAAACAAGAACAAAAATTACCCACTTCCTACCATGTGTCTTCTAGGCTTTTTCTATGCATATAAACACATATATTATTCATGCTTTTTTTTAATCTTCATATTATGAAAATTGAGGAAAGGTTTAGAACTAGAAAATTCTTGAAATTTATCACAGCATCTCTAGTATATCTGGTGTTTTTAGATACCTTCAGTATGTAGTATGTCAAATATGACATTGAATAAACTCATGGGTGAGAATTATACATATGTTCTCTTTTCACCAAGTACTATGAAACATTGTGGTAGAGTGAAAAGGAAGTACGTTTTGGAAGCAGACAAATGGTTCAAATTTTAGTTTGTTCACTCAGTAGCTATGTGACTTTGGCAAGTTATAAAGGTTAAACCACATGAAACTGCCAGCATCTGATACTTTTTGACTTAAAAAAAAAAATGACAATTTTATATGTTTCAGTCTAATTCCTAAACTTTTTAACTATAGCTTTCTCAACTGTTAAATGTAGAATAATACTAACAGAGTTGATGTCAGAAATAAATTAGGTAATATTTGTAAAGTACCTGGCATATAGTAGATGTTCAAGAGATATTAATTTCTTGTCCTAAAATCTTCATTAGGAATACAGAATATCTTGGTGAATGAATGAGTGTTGGTCCTCCAAGAAGCTGATGACAAGATGGATGAAATATGTAAGAAAACTATTAAGGGAAACCCTCTTTAGAGAAAATGAGGATCAGATTGGGAGATGCTGGTGGAACTGTCAGATCATGATGGGGGTCAGACCTCTAGTGAAGGAGAGAGAAGGAAGGAAGTTTGAGTAGGGGTGTCTTAGACCACCATGCAATTTGGAGAAAAATTTGCCAGGGCTGTCAGGAGTCCTGGAACCAACATTGCCCATAGGAAGAGTCCCCTCTCCTAGGAACTGGCCTGCTCGGTCTCCCCGCCACTCTCAGTTGTTGGCTCGGAGTAGCCATGGGAAGTGTAGTCTTTGCACAGAGTCAGGCTGGATTTTCAGAGGGCGACTTCTGGGTCTTCCCAGTCACAGATCAGAGAGGCACATTCTTAAGGCCACCACTTGTAAATATCAAACATTAATCAGTGTAATGTGTTTCTCATTATTTTTGGAAAGATTGAAATTCGAATTTTTGGAATAGTTAGGATTTAGTCTATAACTTGACTTTTCTTAGCACCGTTTATGCCATCTTCCCTGGATCTCCTCTGACATCTTCCTCTCAGTTAAATCTTCACTGACTGCTTTGTTATGCCCTGGATCTTTTGGCTTCTTTTTCCACTTAGATGCTATGAATTCTGTAAGTTCCTGAGAATGACATTGGGTTTGTGATAATCATTGAAAAACTATCTTTTTGTTTGTTTGTTTTTGGTTCTTCCTATTGAGATTACAAGACTCCTGATATAAAATAATAGTCATTCTGTCCCTGAGTAAGCGAGTCCCAGAGCTGATTGAGATAATACCCAGAGACCAGAATTATCATGACTTTCCAATTATTTGCAAGGATATTACTGCCTGTAGTTATGATAATGATGTTGTAATTTTCCGAGTATTAATAAGCTGATGAGATGGTATGATGCCTCAAGATATAGTCCCTTTTTTTTTTTTTTTTTGTCATTACATAAAGACAAAGGAGTAACCTATAAAGAGTGATAAGAGTGATATAATATTTTAGTTTGGGCCATTATGAAATACTATGCTGTCATTTTTCTAGTTAAAAAATCACATGCTAATGTCACATAATCAGAGCAAGAGATGATTGACAAACCTGTCATGAGTACACATTTTCTAGCTTCTCTAGGGATTTCATACATTTCAGCAGTCATTGTAATTGTGATAGAATTTATTCTTTACAAAATGATCAAAGTCAATGAGCTAATATCAAAGTTTATATTAACAACTCAAAATAGTTCCAACCTTTAAATAGTTGACATGGAAACACATCTTTCTTCACCTTATCAGAACTCAGCACATGTGCCTATGTGGACTGGGCCCTGGATTAATCAGAAATATACTATTCAGTTGTGCCTTCAAGTCAGCAAGAGTTACGAAGGGAAATGTTATTATTCATATATTCTTTATATCTACAGAAAACAATCAGTCTGTTAGTGCCACCATATTGGCTGTTTTTTTCCTGTCCTGTTTTATTAAACTGGCACAGTCCTCACAATCAGAATTTTTCCAGCTCCAGCACCAGAGTAATTCATAGATATTTACTTTGAAGAAGAGATACAAAGCCTATTTCTGTATTAATGTTATATGTAAAAGTTGAAAATATTTTTTGAATTGATAGCATTAAGAAAAAATATAAGGGAAATACTACATTTTAAACATCAGATTCTTAAACAATGTTAGAAAACGCAATGAAGAGGTTTGGGTTAACCGTGTAGCATCTGGAACACAAATGTCCTGAACCTTTGTGGTTCATTGTGGTTTGTCTGAACTGTTAGGTCAATCATTGAGAGTGGGTGAGTTTGTGAAAAATGACAGTATAGTATTTCATAATGGTCCAAACTAAAACATTACATCACTCTTTATAGGTTCCTCCTTTGTCTTTATGTAATGACAAAACAAACAAACAAACGAAACAAAAACCCAAAACTCTGACTATATCTTGAGGCATCATACCATCTCATCAGCTGATATAACTGTCTGTTCAGAGTTAGACCATTTCTCAGAAGCCAATAAAGGGAAGTAGGATACTTTCTTCAGAAGGAGGTGGATAGATAAGGGATGAGTAACTTATTTATATATATCAAAGTTCATTCTTGAAATTTCCTCTTCAATACTGCACCTAGGTGTTATAAACTTTAAAATAGCATGGAGGAAACTTCTGGCACACTGCACTGGAAATAACCTAATTAATATTGACCCCTTTGTAGATTTTTAGAAATTTTTAATGTTAGACTCACTGTAATTCTACTCTAAGAATATTATCTTTTCTAGAATTTTTTCTTTTGAATTCCTTCTTTGCATTCATAAGACCATCAAAGGATGAGAGTGCTAACAAACTAAGTCAGTAAATGAAAGGAAAGAGGGTGGATAATTTTATACATGGCACTGAGTTGGGGGTGTGGTCCAGGGCAATCCGTTTGCAACTTGGAGTAAAGGATGTCACAGTTGCATGATTGATTCCTTTAGGTTTCAGCCTTTACTAATAAGTAAAAAGCTCCTTCGTTTGCATTTTGTTAGCATGTAGTTTAGCATTCATTCATTCATTCATTCACTCTTCTATCCATCCATTCACTCATTCATTCAACCAGTGTATAGTAATCGGACATTTTCCATGTGTTAGGCACTGTGGTGTATGCTTTGGTCTTGCAACAATTTCTGCTTTCATGGATGAAAGGTGGTAATGATAAAGATTGTAAGGCCAAGAGAGTATTGAATCTCTCTGTCTCCTCTAACTATATTGCCAGGTCTTAGAAAATAGAGTTCGTGTGTCCTCAGTGCCTAGCATAGAGCTAGGCATGTCAAAACTGTGTTAACTGGGACACACTTGGAGCATTGCAAGCTATAGGTATTTTCCTTTTCATTTAGAGCATGTAAAGTCTATTTAGATTTCTGCTAACAGTAATAAGACAATCAATGTTATAGTAGTTGGCACAGATCACACTTACCCCGTCACATTCCATCAACTCCTGCATACATCTGCAGAGCCAGTGGCTAATCCAGAATTCATTCCTCATAAGCCCTTCTGTGTGGGCCTGAAGAGTCAAATAAAGCCATGTGCTCCCATCAGCATTTTAGCAACTGGAACAAATCTGAGTTGTTACTGTCAACTCTGATAATAGCTCATAGACTTTAATTAATTAAATCAAGGATAAATCCCCATACAATTATATTGACTCTAATGACATTTATTAAATCTAGGGGAAAGTATGTAAATACCCCATTTTAGGCACCTTTTTTCCCCATTGGATCTGTATGGTTAACTTTATACCAATTAGTTCTCTCTTTGTGGTGAGTTTTATTTTTGTTATAAAACTTGTTTGCCAACTGAAAGATGGTCATATGATTTAACTTTGTAGGCGAGAATTAAAGAAGTAGAAGCATGTAAGTAATCAAATCAGAAGTCATTTTGTAGTTGATGCTATGTTTAAACCCTTCTGATGACTCCTTTTAAATAATACTAGTGGATATGGTTATATTTGTACAATCAGAAATGTGATGCCATGGAGGGAGCACCTTGTTTAGCAGGCAGCACTGACTCACAGGTCCTATTCCCTTAGCTAAGATGTACCTTCTTCAAGTTTCTTCCTAAGTGGCTTTGGTTCTGAGCCTGGGGGAGCAGTCAGCAACAGAGAACAGTTAGTCTGCCTGGGCAAAAAAAAGGACTCAGTGAAAGGAATAAACGTAAATGAACGAATATTTTTAGTGCTTCAGATATTCCTGAGAATGTCCATACACATCAGGGCAACAGCCCCTGTGAGATGAGGTAAGGTCCAAGCACAGCTCAGGGGCCCTTTATCCTTGAGCAGTCTTTCCCTGATGCTTAGAAGCTCAGCTTCTTGGCCTTCTATCCTAGAGCACATGGATTTCAATGAGTCAGACAGAGCAGCCTCAGAGGTGGACAGCCTGACCTTGCTATAGATACTCCTCATCACTTAGGAACAATTTAGAGCAAACCAGGAAGTCAAAGAGGCAGGGCCAGGGCTCCTTAAATCAAATGGCTATAGGGCAAATATTTGCGTGGAGCCTGAGAATGGATATTATGGTACCCAAGGCACAGATACCCATGTTCAGTTATAGTGGAGTATTGTCCTTTGGCAACTGGATTTAGATTTCCTAGATCTGATTTTTCAGGATGTGAGAAATTCTGATTTTTATGTGAATCTCTGAGTTACTAGATGTTGGCCATAATTTTTAAAAAGACGTTGTGGCACAAATAAAAGACAGATAATTGACAGGTTGCAAATTTGATTCAAGAATTCAGATATATTTATAACATTAGTGATCTTAGCCCTCCATCTCCTGGGAATATGTACTTGATGGAACCAAGTTTCTGGACCCCAAGGATTATCTGAAGGACAAAAGTCTCTTTTTCCCTTCGGCAAATGGAAAGTCAGAAACTGGTGCCAAAAATTCACATCCTACTCCTCTTGCCATGGACTTCTAGCAAGAAGCCAGGCTTCCTAAGAGTTTAAGCTATATTAGATTCCTAAAATAGAACTTAATATGAAGTCCTTTTAATATCTGAGAAATTTGGAACCAAAGGACTCTGCAATGAAACCAACAACTATCAGAACCAGAGCTTGAGAGATTATAGGTGATCATAGACATGCCAGTTAACCCTCATCCTTGCATGGCATTAATAATTCACAGAATCTTTCCATGTGCATACTTTCATTAGTTTGTCACCTATAAGGGGAAACGTTATTTCTGTTGCAAACAAGTAAACTGAGGCTCACAAAAAGGAATTGATTAAGCAAGTTCACATGGCTAGAAGGTAATGACTTGGAAAGCCAAGTTTTCTGTCAAGTCATACAACTTCTTCCATGAGGGCCATATGTATGTGGTCCAATTCTTTTTTGCTAAATTCACACTAGGCCACGCAAAGGGAAACCAATAATGTAACTTCTGAGACAGACTTATTAAAAATTAGTATTTCTCCTAGCCAAGTTACTATTTTAACAACTGTTACCATATGTGTCCACTGGCAAAGTGTAAAATGAAAAATTATAGATTATTAACAAAAAGGAAAGCCAGCCAATGAAAGATCCTAAAATTACTGATATTTCACAAAATATATGATATTTAAGTTATACTAATACAAACATTGATATTAATATAATCATTGATTAGGGGACCATTTCAAATTTAGCAAGTCAACATATCATTTCGGCAAACAGCGATAAGATCCTCTAGCAATGATAAGATCCTCAGGTTTTTTAGAGTCACAAAGGTATATAAGTGTTACTGTTTTCTTCTAGTGTAATTCAAACTTTAATGTGCATGTATATCACCAAGGGATCTTGTTGAAACACAGTCTGATGACTAGGTCTGGGGTGGCCTGAGATTCTTCATTTCTAGCAAACATTTGGTATTGCCCACTGCTACTGCTGCTGCTTGAAGGACCATGCTGGGAGTGACAAAATGTCATAGCTTTCTGGTATAGACCGACTCCTAACTTTTGAGCCACCTTCTCCCACATTACTTGTGGACACTTACCATCTTTTTAAAGTAAATTGTTGAAATGAATTCCTATCTAGTGATTTTGTTTTTTGCATGTTTTATTGTATAATGTATAACTTCTATCATAATGTGTTTGTGTTGCTTATGCTAAGCTTATATGCCAAATCAGCTGACAGCTCATCTCATCATTTCTATGAATGTTTTATGTAGCATGTGACTCATGTTATCTAATTTCATACCTTCAAAAATGTTTTTGTTGTTTAAACTGCTCATTCCAAATCACACAATTTTGCATTGCTTTAACATTTTCTCCTATGGTAAGCAAGTCTCTTTCATGTATATGGTTACTTGAAGATGTTTATGGACTGCAATCATGTTCCCTGGTGAGTCTCCTCTTTTCTAGGCCAGAAAGATTTAGTCACAGCCTCCTTTTGTGCTTTATACTCCTGGCCATTGTTACATGTTTTTAGACCTTTTTGTATTTTTTATAAACAGTTTTTTGTTTCCTTCCTTAGTTGGGGGCGGGAGAAGTGAAGAGAAGTTTGTGTATAATTGTGCCAATTTCCTGGGACTATTTCCCAGGAAATTGAGACATGGCAGGAAACAGGGCAGATAGGGCTCTGTCCCCTTTTGGCAGCCCAGCTGCAAGTGCTGCTCACATCAATTGTTCATCTTCCTAGAAGCACGTAGTGGACTTTTTGTACATAAAGACATCTATTTTCGGACTTCTTTTCAACTAAGATTCTTTAGGTTCTTAAAATTTCTCTCAACCTATTTTGAATGAGGAAGTAAACAAACACAAGTTTCAATGAGGAAATTTATTGGCTTATGTGATTGTGGCAGCTGGCTTGACAAGTATGAGATGCATAGGGCAGGCCGGAAACTCTCAGGCATGAGCTGGAGCTACAGTCTACATGTGGAATTTCTTCTACTACAAGGAGGTCTCAATTCTACTGTTAAGGCATTTCAGTGATTGAATCAGGCCCACCCAGATATCTAGAGTAATAGTTCTTACTTAAAGTTAACTGATTGTGGGGGAGGAGGGAGGTAGATAGGATAAAAGGGGTCAAATATGTGCTGACAGAAAGAAATCTAACTATGAGAGGTGAACATACAATGTAAATATATATATATGCCTTACTGTTAAAACGTACAGCTGAAACTTATCGGATTTCGTTAACCAATGTCACCATAAAAAATAAATTAATTAAAAAATAAATAAATAAATAAAAGTTAACTGTGAACTTTAACCACATTTATGAAATATCTTCAGAGCAGCACCTAGATTAGTGTTTGATTGAATAACTGGACACTATAGTCTCACCAAGCTGACACAGAAAACTGACCATCATGTAATACATGTAACTTTTTACTAGATCTCCACAAGATGTCAAGCCACTTATTTATCTACAGGCAGACACTAAAGACATGTTGATGTAGAGTAAGAAACCTTTTCCTTTTACTAAATGGTGATATGGTCTTTTTTCTGTAGTTGAACTCATTCACGGTTGAATACCCTTGCCCGTTTGTGCAGAGAATCTTAGTTCTAGGTCATTCTATTGTAAACCTTTTTTGCAGCAAGCATTTTTGCTATAAGCATTTTCCCCACATAGCTAATTGTCTGTAAGAAAATTTCTCTGTAAAAGATAAAAGAAATGAAAAATGAAAGAGTCATTAAAAAGGACACAATGAAACAAAATAATTAAGACTTTATTGCAAAAAATTGAAAATACATTGTCTCTGAGGTGTTTTGATCATAGTATTATACAATTTTTTTTTTTTTTTGCTTGTCGAATCATACCTTTTTTCTTTTTTGCTAAAATCTCTTCCTTCATTAAGACAGGTATCAGTTTCCAACTAAAGAATTGTTAATTAGTGCTCTTGAAGACTGTTGTGAATTAGTAGCTGCCTCTTTTGTATTTGCCATAGCTTGGTAAACTTTGCTTTTGATGAGTGGGAGGGATAACTGTGCTCACTGAACGATTTGCAAACTGATATGTTATTTTCTAGTATAGTATGCAATCTGGTTTTACACACAGCTCTGCAATCTGGCTTTATACATAATTTGTTATCATCCACTATTTTAAAACGACTACATCTACTTCTCACTGTATAGACCATTATGAGCGCTAAGATTTAAATAATATAAAAAGGAGAGTACTGAGACTTTGTCAATGGAGAAATGAAATCAAATGGACAAAATATATCATTGTCTGCCAATGTAAATCAAACTTTTAACCAGTTATTTTACTTTTATGGCAAATTGCCTTATGGCCAATTACTTACACAGTAAAAGTGCTTGTGGCAAACATGTTTGTGGCAAAGATGTTTATGGCAAAACTACCGAACACGAAGAATCTTAACCCATGCATAGTGGTTGGGTTCCTTGCTTCTCAGTCTAGGCCATGGAAACAGGTAAAATCATCAAATAGGGGCATTTTTCTGACATCAGATGTTTTTATGATTTTTTTTAATGTCTACTATTATTATTTACTTCTAAATATATTATCCATCTTTCCAGTTTGGCCAACATTGCAGATTGAGGTAAAGTTGAACACCATCTCACTAAAAATCACAGAATTCTATATAAATATAGCCAAGTTTGAAAGAAAAAAGGGCTTCATGAGCACAGCATCAAGCATGTGACTTGATCCTGGGGAGGTTCAGAGTATATTAGCTCTAAATATGAGCTCTAAGAGCAAGGGACTGAGAATTTGTTACCCTTGGAGGGACAGCACATGTGGCCTTGGATCTGTAGGGAGCAGGGAGTGTGACTGAAACTCTTTCTAAAGGCAGAATTCCAGAAGAGCTGCCCGTTTACTGCAGTAATATGGTTTTTCAGTTGGCTAAGGCAAGGAGTAAGAAACCCACAGGAAAAAAAGATGGAGGAAAAAAAAAAAAAACTCACATGATAAATCAAAACTTGAACTTCTTATTACTTATAGACACAGAATTCAAATGAATATTACATGGTATGTAAAACTTAAACTGAAATGTTAGTGTAAAATTTGGTCTCATGTTGATAAAATGTGAGACACAGTGGAAGCAAACACAGCCACTGTAGAAGGACATTTTCCCAACATATGGCATGAAGGAATTTCCTAAGAGAGTTTGGATCCAGGAGCATAAAACAGGGAAGATGAGTTTACAATGGGAACAAAAGGACACAGAAACCAAGAGAAGAAGTGTGCATCACAAAGGAGATTCTGAAGACAAAACATCCCAAGAGCTGGAGTTAAGCAAGCTGACAAACACACACGCACAATAAAGTGATTAAAGAGATAAAAGTAGGAATAGGAAACATAATGAAAGAACTGGAGGATATTGGAAAACAGATGTGTAAAAGATCCAAAAAGAAGTTCTAGAAACAAAAAAGAGATGTTGAAATTTTAAAAATTAGTGGATAATTTGACAATTGTTGCTAAACTTTTAATGTTCCAGTGGTTTTCCTGTGTATAGTGGGGTATTCAACTACTCTGTTGTTTAATGTTTGAAATATTAAGCTTTTAAATTCATCAAGCACAGAAACCTCTAAATATTTAAATTCTGCTAATGATTAAAATGCAGACATTCGAAAAATTCTTAGACATACACATACACATTGGTTTCAGTCAAATTTTCCAAACCTTTAAAAAATTTACAAGACAAATATATCACATTCTCTTTAGTGCTTCAGACATTTTATAAACAACACATAGTGAATATGAAGTCTCATCATCACGAAACATTGCAAGTATGATGAGACTTCACTCCTGTGATTATGTTATGTGGCAAAAATGAAGGGCTTTTGCAGATGTAATTAAGATCCCAAATTGGTTGCTTTTGAGTTAATCGAAAGGGAATTTATCCTGGTTGGGCCACAGTTAATTAGGAGAAAGCCTATCAAAGAGAAACTGGGCCCCTCCTAAAGAGAGAATTTCCTCCTACTGGCCTTACAGAAACAAATGGCTGAATTGCGAACCCCTTCCATTTATGAGGGACTTGAGGGTGGACTCTAGCTGACAGCTAGCAAGTAAAAGAGGACTCAGCCATATAACTACATGAAGAGGAATTCTACCAACCAAATGAGGAAGCTTGGGAGTGCATTTTCTAGTCAAGCTTTTGATGACATATCAGTCCTGGACACACCTGGATTACAACCTGTTAAGATCCTAAAATACAGAACCCAGTAAAGTGATGCCTGGACTTCTGAACTACGGAAACTGTAAGATAATAAAATACATTCACAGTGATAGTATTAATACCAGTGTTATGGCCACACTGGGACATCCCCTCTAAAGTGAAGGACAAGCGGTTATATCTTCCACCTCTAGGACCTGTTTGGGAATTGGAGTAAACTTATAGTATACTTGAGATTATTGCTGTCACCCATTCTTGAATCACTCTCAGCTCTACCAAATTAGAGTAGGGTTTAGATCAAGAGCTCTCTGTAGCAGGTGTAGGTTGTTGCCCTGTTGCTCAGTCTGTATTACTCAGCAGATCTAATGAGTAATAAAGATATCCATTATGGATAAAGATGCCATATAGGAAAATTCTGCAAATACCTATAGAAAAATTCTGGTCATGCCTTCTGTAGGAAACAACATATAGGAAAATTCTGGCTAGGTCATACCTTCTGTAGGAAACAAGTACTTTGTTTAAAGCACAATTCTTGACATACTTGACCCAGGTAGTGACTGAGGACCTGACTAAGGGATACCCATTATCTGTGCAACCAGAGCAACCCATCAAGAACTGTATATTCTCAGATGCCTCAAATCATGAGATCAGACAAAGAAATAGTGATTCATTGTATGATGAAAATGACATAGTGGGGATCAGGCCTGAGTAAAATCAGAAGACACTAATTACATAAATAGGTGAGCCAGACCTGTATATCTCTTATTACACCAACCCCTTTTTATCAGCTCCCGATATGGCTTCATAAGGGTTTCTCTATAACCAGTTGATAAAGGGGAAAAACTCAGGTGGGTTAGTGCAGTGGACTGGTGCCAGGCTGAAATGAACAATTAATGTATTACATTTCCACTCAGGAAAGCATAAAGGAAAATTCTATATTAGGCAGAGGTGTGAACATGCACTTGATTATTCTCTTTGTTTGATTAGAGGTGTATACATATATACTGAAATCCTCAGCGGTGGCCAAAAGTTTGGCTGGCTGGTTGGAATTCTGGAAAAGCAGCATTAGGTTGGGCTAACTGGATTAGCACAAAATATATGAATCTTTGTGTTTTATCTTAGAGGTTGCTCTCAGAGGCCGAGTGTACAGGATGACTCATTCTATGGACATCATCCAGCTTCTCTCTCTAGTCACTGTTATATCACAATGAACATGTAGACTGTGGTTATGATGGCAAGAATGAAGGCTCTTCATGCACCCAACGATATGGACTTCCCTTCACCCAGATTGGCATAGCTCCTGCCACTGCTGAATGTGCCACCAGCCAAGGGCAGAGACACCTATTCCTTGATCTGGATTCTTTGGGTAGACCGGACAGCTACGTGAAGTAGAATTGCCTGATCTAGCAACTAAAATACCAGATGCTCAGTTAGTTTGAATTTTAGATAAATAAGTTATTTTTTTAGTATAAGTATGTCTCATGCAATACTTAGGACATACTTATATCAAAAAATTATTTGTTGTTTATCTGAAATTCAAATTTTGGCTGGGGTCATATTTTATCTGGCAACCCTAACCAAGAGGCCAATCAATTATACCAGATCTCTTCCATCTGAGAGGGGAAGGGGAGGCAGAGATTGTCTTTTTTAGAATCAGTATCTATTTTTGATGTACTTGGAGTTTCTTGCGTGTTTATGGAATGCATGATTTATCAGCAATTATCCCATACAATATTGTCTTAGATTAATAGACTCATTTTATAGCAAAGGAAGTATAACTGGGGGATACACTAGTTTTATTTACACTCTGTCTCCAGTGAGCAGTCAGACTATTAAATGGCTTATCAGTGTCTTATCTAAAGTATTAATTGGGTAATCTGGGAAGTCAAGGCCCTGTCTTGTCAGAATTTGTATATTCGTTCAACCTACCATTTTAGATGGAGGAAAAATTATTAGATAAAATTTAATTCTTATTTTAAAAATGCCTCGACTAGCTAAAAGCAGAATAGATCTTCTTTAACCTTATATGAAGTGTCTACTAACGATGTCCAGCTAACATTATTTGAGTGGTAAAGTAGAAAGTGTTCGCTTTTCAGTTGAGAATACTCTGAGAATGCCTGCTATTCCAGCTCTAATATTGTCTTTGAGGTCTTCTCCAGCACAAGAGGAAAGAGCAAATAAAATACGGACCGAATGTCAGAGATCCCTGTGAGACAGTGGTTTCAGCAGAGTGAGGGGGAAGGAAGTGAAATTTCCATGGGCTGAGAAGCGAATAGGTGTGGAGTGTGAGAGTGGAAAGCCAAGAGTGTGGACAATCCTTTCAGGAAATCTGGCATTGAAGATGAGGAAAGAGATAAGGTGATGCCTTGAGATGGGCATGAAATTTGGAAAGATTTAAACATTAACATAGGAAACACTAAAATATGTTCAAATATGGATAAGAAGGAACCAGTAGAGGAGGAGAGTTAAAGGATATAGTAATGCTCAGTTCGACGGAAGGAAAGGGGACCAGGAGGAGGGATACATTATTCTTCTCATCTTCAATAGTCATAAAAGCCTCTTCCATTTCAATATACAATATGGTTTTGCTTATTTGCATTCACCAGTTTATCATTCAGAATACTTCAGATTTGGGGATTCTTCAAATAGAGGCAGAGGTAAAGTTTATCTTTGTGACATGATTTTTTATTATATTTTAATGGGCTTTAACAATGAAATCAATGACGTAAAGAGAATTTGAAGGGGATGTTATCCCACCGAAGAAATCTTAAAAATAAAAAAAAAACCAAAGAAAAAACTAAAGAATTCTATTTGCATACCAGCAATGGTGTGCTAATTACTAATTGCTCTTTTGGACTACAGGCATTAAATAGGCTCTTTGGTTAATAACAATTGTTAGCTTGGGTCTATAAAGTAATACAATGGCAGCTTTCCAAAAATATTGTATAAGTCCTTATTTCAACCTGGGAAGCCTAAGTCTTTTCTTCTCCCAATTATTCCAAATTAATGAGGTTTTTGCTGTAATGCAGAGAGGGAACCCAGAGAACATTGCCCAATTTGCTGAGCAGTACTTGAAACTTTAAGCTGTGTTTCCCTTTTACTTTCTTTTAACCCAAAGCACTTTTCCAGAGTCTAATTCAAGCTGAGCTCCTTTCTCTCACACCTGGTGTAAGTGTTGGTTCCTGCTCTGTGCTGTTAAGTGGAGGTTGCCTGATAGTATAATGTCTTCCCAGACTCAGGGCTTCTGGATGCAGAAAGCCAATTTACTTCTTGCTGCTTTGTCTTGGGCACCTCACAATGTGCTCTAATGACAGCTCAGCAGTTTTAATAGCCCCTTTTAATGGCTAAAAACAGACCCAGTCTGTCCAAACATAGCCTATTCACCAGCTCTCGTCAAAACAATTCAGTTTTGCTATATGACGATGCAGCAGACCATGGAAACTAGCCACACAGACTCTATTCAAGTCCAAAGTTGGACCCTGGGGCTAAAGTAAGTCAACCCAAGCAATGGACATATTAAACCCTTTTTTTTTTTTTTTTTTTTTTGCTGTCTGTTTCTGAAACAGGGCTTCTGTGTTAGCGGGACAAAGCAGGCTCATTTGCAAAAGCAACTGAGCACAATTTAAAAAATCATTAGAGAAACGTCTTCCTTGAAGGAGTGAAGGATTTTCATTTTGACTGTAGTGTATTATATGTACTTAAATATTTTCACTGCGTGGAAAGGAAAATTTGAGGGCGGCTTGTCGGACGTTTGTTTAATTCTCAAGGCAAAGGACCATTTACCTTTCTATTTCCCTTTTAAGACAACACACAAGTTAAATGTCTCTGTCCTTACTGTAATCTTTTGACTTTTATATCTTTGTCATCTGGTGATTTTCATCTTAAGTTCTTTCTGGTGCCCTGACCTACAAAAGTATAGCAATAAAGGCAATTCCAAGTGACACTTAAAATAAAAAATAACTAGTTTCTCCAGGCTCCCTTAGGGATATAATTTTTAAATTATATCCCTTAGGGATATAATTTTTCAATACAAAATTTCTTTCCTTGTTGTTTTCATTTTTTTTTTTTAAGGTGGATTTCTAGGCAATATTTAACAAATTCACTTTTAATGATGCTGTCACAAACTAATTCATTCAACTGTTCCTTTCATATATACAAAAATTATGAAATTGTTTGCTTTGAAATTGTTATCTCGGTCAGTGTGCAGGGCTAGAGTTTTTATTTCAGAATGAACTCTTTATGTGATAGAAAATAAATATGGCCACATAGTCAGTGGAACCATGTTTCAAATCATTGTCTGCTCCTTTGGAACTTTGTATAGTAGTAATAAAGACTTTCAGATGACCTGCCCTATGACACAATTCCCTTCCTAGATATTTGCCCAGGAAAATAAAACCATATCCTCAGAAAGACTTGTAGTAGAATATTCATAGAAGCTTTATTTTTAACAGCCCCAAACTAGAAACAGCCTAGGCATCTACCAGTAGAAGAGAACAATGGTATATTCAGATAATGGCATATTGCATAGCAATAAAAAGAACAATTTTATAATACCATAAATCTCAAAAACATTATGATAAATGGATGAAGACCATACTATATGATTCCATTTATATTAAGTTCTAGAATACACAAAACTAACCTAAGGTAAAACAAAACAAAGCAACACAAAACCCAGACGAGTGATTGCTTCTGGAAGAGGATAAGGGAAGGGAATGCTTTGGGGGCGAGGGGGGGGGGATGAAAATGTATTGTATTTTGCCTCCTATTTTCAGAATTTATAGGTTGACTTTTTACCCAAATTAATAAACTAGAATAAAAGAACTAGAAATTAACTGCTAACTTAGTTTCTTCTTTACCAGCAAAGACTAGCTAATTTAAATCAAAAATGGTGAATTGAGACGCTGAGATATGACAAAATGATCAAATGATTTATGTGGACGTCGTAGAATGGCAGAGCAAATATCAAGAGCACTTTCTGCAGCCTACTACTCTAGGTCATTCTCTGGTCATCTGCTGTCAATCAGCATTTCGGCGGATCAGAGATCATTAGGGCACAAAATTCTAGTTATTCTGCTGTATAGAAATTACAAATGCTATTGCAAATATGCTATGCCCTCATTAACACAAGGCTTTAGAATTTAACCTTAATAAATAATCTATATCTAGTTTTCTATATAATTTACCGTTTCTTGCAGTCAATGAAATGATAAAATAAAAATGTCCTCATTTGTGAAATAATGGAAAAAGTGCAAAGCATTTTCGTTGTCATTGGAATAATTTAAAATTTTGGTCCATATACAATGAAAAGGGAAGTATAAAGTCAAAGAACTGTGATTGCTAAGAGAGGAACACAGACCATTTGTTCCCTAGTGAAGCAGAGGGAAACAACCCAGAGTTGATGAGCACAGTACACTTCTACCTAGGAATAGAATGGAGTTCCCTGAAGCTGATAATGCTTGGACTAAACTTCCCGGTAAAAGGATGGAGCTAGTTCAAAGACAAAGGTGTGAGAAAGAGTAGCAGTTGGACGCAGCAGTTAAAGCTGAAATCTTTATATAGTCTGTGTACACGTAGACTTCTGTCATGTAGCACAATCAGTGTACCCTTACAACTACAGAGCACACCCTCCTAGTGTGGCCTACACTCCAAGTATGAAGGTTTTGACCAATATCTAGTAAGTCAGTTTGAGCATAAGAACATGACTTCAAATCTACAAATTCAACATATTCTGAGGTTTGAGTGTCTGGATCAATTCTGCCCTTGTTGAAGTCTGAGGAGGTCTAATTTGGATATGTGATCCCACTATTTCATACCCGAGCTTGAAATGGCTGACACTAGCTTCAAGGAATAATGATGCAAATATTTTTGCTATACCTTGTTACATTTATGCATGTGTCTAGTTTAGAAACATCTAGAGGGCAGTGCATTAATGCCTTAAGTTTTTTATGAAGGGGTAGTGGAGTGGAGGTAGGTCATTCTGTTTTGTCTTGCTATCCTCTGCTCTAAAAAGGGGACAGCTCCCAGTTCCCTAGCATTTTAGGACCTCAGGCAATATATCAAATTCACCTGGAGTTGGGGTTAAAGTAAATCATTTATAAGTTTACCTTTTGTCTTTGGAGGTGAGTTTTGCTTTAAGCTAGTTCTAAAATTCAAACAAGAATGTCCCAAATAGTGCCTAACAGGTAGAGAGCAACTGGGAAGGATCTGGAACACATTTTATATTTTAGCATCTTTAATAAGGTAGCGAGAGCCTGGCATTTAAGGAATACGATATTTTCTTTTCTCTGTTGCTTATATTAGTGACACTAAATATTTAATCACTAACTAGGACTACAGTAGCTGCTCCTCAGAAGTGATGAATAATGAACCCTTGTACATTTGCGAAATCCCTGTTGTCGGCTGATTAGGTTGACTATGCATGGAGAAACTGAACACGGATGACTTACTGCTTATAGTGAACGAAGAAAAATGTCATACTGAGAACACTGACAAAATGTAACATGTAAAGGCTGCTTTGTCATTGTCATGTAATTATAACAGTGGCTTGAATAATTAGGTTCACCTATTTTTTTTGTATGAGATTTGTCATACAAAAATGTCTTTTAAATCTATTCTGAAATTTACCCTTACTCTATTAAATTTACTCTATTCCTGTGGTATATTCCTGTCCCCATAGGTAAGATTTTTTATTTTATTTTTTTTATTTTTACAAATGGAAAAACTACATCATGGAGAAATTAAGTTATTGAACCTTGATTGTACATCGATAATAATATAAGAATTAGATATTCTGGTTTAAGAGGCTCATGTCACAAATCTAAGTTGCAGTCTCACTGCCCTGCTCTTTCTTATAAAAGCAGTTGGAACATAGCTAGTTACTTATCTTAAGTTCCAGTTTTCTCATCAGTAAGATGGGGACAATGACACCTTTCTGAAATATACATGTGTTACCATCACTATAAATGATGCACATAAAGTGCCTAGCCCGGTTGCTGTACAAAATAGGAATTTTATATATGATGGTATCTTTGTTGTTATTATTGTTTGTGCATATTTAGCTGGTGCTTCCAATACAGTGATAATGTCTGACTATATTAGTTTTCTGGGGGTGCCATTACAAAGTCTCACAGACTGGGTGGCTTTAAACAACAGATATTTATTTTTTCACAGTTCTGGAGGCTAGGAGTCTGAGATTAAGATATTGGTAGGATTGGTTCCTTCCAAAGCCTTGGCTTGTAGATGGCCATCTTCACATGGCCTTACCTCTGCAGATGTTTGTGTCCAAAGTTTTCTTATAAGGACACCAGTCATATTAGAGCCCACCCTAATGACTTTTACTTAATTATCTCCTTAAAAATCCTGTCTCCAAATATGATCACATTCTGAGGTACTTAAGACTTCAAATTTTTTTGTTTGTTTGTTTGTTTTTTGGAATAGGGGGATGCAATTTAGCCCATTATACTAACTTTTAATAATAAGTAACATTAATCTGATTTATTTCATTATCTTTTGGGGGCATATTTACTCTAAGTCAGGAAGGACAAATAATATACTTTTGTGGATTATGAAAAAGCAGTTGCTACTTTCTCTTTATGTATAAAACCATGTCTGATTCCCAAATAAATGATTTCATCTTGTAGGGCATCTACACCTAAGTGGTTTTTTGGGGGAGATGATCCCAGGAAGTACTAGTAAAGAAGTGAAGAGGAAGTAGCCAGTTCAAGGAGCATCGAAGAGCAGCTTCTGCCGTGGACAGCTGGAGCTTATTCCCACTGAGACCCTGGGGAGACCTCAGAGCTTGCCTCAGAGTTCTCTTAAGCCAGGGTTCAGAAAGCTGGGCATTTAGTCCAAACAAAACTCCTGTCTCATTTGTTGAGGGCTGCTCCTACGGGCGTGACATGCCTGAAAATTCATTTGAACTGTCCTTGACAGGGCTGAGAATAGTCTTGTGGTTGCAAGTAGCCAGGTGATTACAGTAAAAATGATGAATGCAGAGGTGATATTGGTGGGGCATTATCTCAGTATGTTTTTCAGGATTTACTCTGTTGTTCCTTGGCTTTATGACTGTGATTTTTTTTTTTTTCTGTCTTAGTTCAATGCAACTGGCATATGTCCACCTTGATGGTTGATTGAAATAACACAGTTTTAAGAGTTATAGTGCAATAATAAAATCTCTTCAATGTAGAGTACTACTACTATATTGGCATAAATCACAATACAGGGTACAGGCCATGTTGGGTGGAGAAAAAGTTGATATAAACTTGTTAAGCACAGCATAACATAGTAGCTAAGGATAATGGCTTTGAAACAAACTGACTTAGATTCAAAATTTAGATTTGATGTTTATTAGCACTGGGAACTTGAACAAGACACTCTCTGAGTTTTCTCGTAAGTAAATGAGAATACTAATAGTTGACTCACATGAGGATATACGAAGGTCTTGTTACAATAACTTTCAGGTTATCAGAGCTCAATAGAGTAGCTATTATAATTATTGAAATGATAATAGCAATAAAAAGGAGAGTTTAGGGTTTATCTCTAGTACCTTTCAGTAGCCATGACACATGGGATCAGAGACTTCTCTTCCTAATTTAGTGTCAGAAAGTCTAACTCTCTAGTCCCCAGTAACCCAAGCATTGAGTCAAGCCATATACTTTATTCCCTTGTTAAAAACAAGCATGAAAACCTGTGGATATCTGCCATATTTACCCAAGCAATTTTGTGAGGCTCAATCCTGTTAAAGAAACTTTTATACTATAAAGCAATACGTGAATATAAACAGTTTTGTAATTCATAGCAGTGAATTGGCAGCCCTTTTCTCCCTTTTCATTTGTCAAGTCAGAATTTAGATATGACATCGAAGTCTATCCTTTTAAAGACAGTGTCCCTTCTTGGCCACAAATCCAGAATATATTATACTCTTAAGAATCCATTTAGAGAGCAAAACCACTGCGTTTAATATGAGAGAACTGGTGTTCGAATATGTCCAGGTAGGTACTATATAAATTCAGAGAGTATGCATTGAATCTGATTTGATAAATCTTAGTGTATCGGTCTGGTTACCTACATTCATTATCTGTGTTATCATCCATCTCCGTGGAATCTTACCCTTTTCTCTCTGTTCCAGGTATGCCCTTGTGATATCAGATGAAAATTTTACTTTTTTGAAGATACCAGATCCTAAGCAAGTTTTTGTCATTTTGTACACTCCTAGCATTGCTTTAAGAAAACTCCCTGCTCCAGGCTGCTGCTGCTACTACTGCTTTCTTTCTCTTTCCCCTGGACATTGTTCCTTCTTGCTTGGATAAGATTATGGTTCTTTTTGATCTACTTTTATTATATATCACCTTTTTTTTTTTTTTTTACTATAACTGCCTTCTCTGACCCACATCTTCCCACAAAATTCAATATGCCTGTCAGTCAAACCTCAAATTAACCTTTCTAAAACAAACCTTTGTATTTGCTGAATGTAAGCTTTAGGGAAGTCGGGTTGTTTTTATATGATATAAACTGGCGAAAGGGGATTTCTTCATAATGATAAGGTTTATTATTTAACAGAAATGCCGTAGAACTTGAGGTCATACATACCATCATGCTTAATTGACTGAGTACAGCCCCCTTTTTTCCTTCTCGGACACATAAATTCCATTCTATTTCAGTCATTCTCATTCAGTTCCATTTTCTCCCATTCTATCCCATCCCATGCCACCCTACCCCATCCCATTGTACCTAATTTCTTTCTAATATGTGTTCAGACACCACCCTTGAGCAAGGCCATTTTTCTAGGTAATAAAACCATTGTAATCTGTTAGTTACAAGCTGGTGTAGGGCCTGAAGAGGTCATTAATATTATGGTAGCAGGAATTAAAGTTCTAGTTTATTTTGCATGTCAGCCGTGTCATTCAAAGGTGGCTAGTGCATATATGGTCTAGGAAGAAGTGAAAAAAATCTTCAAATACTTTCCAAGGTTAATTCAAAGGGTGGTGTTTAGAATCTTTTTACCTTGGAGTAAAAAGGAGGTAGATGTATATAGCTCTTTAGTGAGATTTAAATGTGGTTGTAAAATTATGAACAAACAGGCAATGAATAGAAAATGAGTGGGAATTATGCCACTTCAGCCAGTGACTGGGGCCCAGGAAGCCAGGATGTCTTGAAAATATGCTTAGGCCATGAACTCTACCTGGCTTATTGGCTCTTTCTTTACTATGATGCTATTAGTCTGGGAGCCTAATGTGCTAACAATTTAGGCTGTTTCATTCACAAATGGAGAGAGTGCTACAATTTTTTTTTGTTTTGTTTGATTTCTAAGAAGTGAAAATAGACAAGGGACATCAAATATTTTTAAGTCAGTAAATATTTTAATAAATGAAAGTATAATATTGTGGGAAAAAGACAAAATAATTTCAGGTTGGTTATCAAAACTTTTAATGCAAGAGATTAACAATAAGAGACTCTTGAAAATGTTTATAGGTTTGAAGATTTAACAGCCACTAGACTTAAAAAATTTTAATTTAAAACTTCATTTTGTATTTTCAGAAACAAAGATATATATTCCATAAAAGGAAATGGCACGCTAGCTAACCTTGGCTACTTTATATATGATTTTCCAACTAACTCTGATCATTCATAGTTCATTCCACATATAATGTATATTTCAATTGGAAAAATTTGCCTCATGTCAGTAAACTTATTTTGAATGATAGTAAATTTTTCTAAGACATGCATAGTTAGGTTTGTAGAGTTTATACCTCTAAACTCTAAAATTTGTTTGTTTTTGGTTCTCCTTTTATTTTGAAATAATTTCAAATTTAAATTTGCAAAAATAGTACAAAAACTCTCATATATCCTTTATTTCAATCTATCAGTTCTTAACATTTTGCTCCATTTATTTTCTTGTATTTTTTCTATGTATAAACATTTTAAAAAATCTATTTGAAAGTAAGTTGCAGACATTACTCCTCTCTTCCCCTAAATACTTCAGTCTTTATTGACTGAAAACAAGGATAATCTCTCATATAATCCTAATAAAATTATCAAAATCAGAAAATTTAACAAAATTTAATGTAGTACTATTATTCAAGTTATAGCATATTCACATTTTCTCAATTATGCAATTGAGTCTTTCAGAGATTTTTTTTTTTCAACTCAGGATGTAATTCAAGATTATGCTTTGCATTTTGTTTTCATGTTAGTCTCCTTTACTCTAAAGCAATTCTCCAACCTTATTTTGTTCTTCATGAAATTAATGTTTTGAAAAGTACAAGTAAATTATTTCATAGATTATTCCTCAATTTGGTTTGTTTGAAGTTGCCTTATAATTAGTTTTCAAGTTTTTTTCATTTACTGCATAAATGATGTGTCCTCCTTAGTGTGTTGTATCAGAAGGCTCATGTTGTCACTTTTTCTGTTAACTTTGATCACTTGGTTAAGGTAGTTTATACCAGATTTCTCTATACTACAATTAATGTTTTCCTTTTAGAATTTAAAGGTAATTGGAGAAGTAAATATCCTATACCTAATTAAACTTTTACTCACTAGTCTTAGTGACCATTGATGATTCTTGCCTGACTCAGTTATTACAATGATGGTTGTAAAACAATGATTTTCTAACTGTCATTCCATATTTATTAGTTGGCCTTCTACTAGCTTTTTTCATTTTCCCTTGTTTACTTATATCAATGTATATTAATTAATAGATTATAATTCATTACTGCCATTATTTTGATGCTTAAAGTGTTCAGGCATTATGAAATATTTAGAGATCGTGGTTACCCAATACTTAATTTATACTTCACTACAAGGTATTATATAACTTGGAAGAATGGTTCTATATTTTCTGTTTGCTCCTTCAGAACTATTTCCATTCTTTTCCACCTGCCCTCTGTACCAGGAGCCCAAACTATGTTTACTGCAGGTATAGGTTCTTTTGTTCTGTTGTTTCTAGGTGGATTTGGCCCAGGAGGAAAGCTACCAGGAGGAGGTGGGAGGGAGGAAGGAGAGTGATAGTATGTGTTTATTAAGTGTCAACATTAGAAGGAATTTAATTTTTTATAGTATTTTAAATTTTGGATTGCAGGGTATAGAATTCAGGGTTCATAGTTTTTTTTCTCTCAGTTCTTAGTAAATATAGTATCTCCTGGCTTCAACTGTTGCAGGTGAGAATTCTGCTATCAGTGTAAGTTTTGATTTATAGGTGAAGATAAATTCTAATTTTCATTTCATTCAAGATACTTCCATTGTCCTGCAGTTTCACTCTTATGTGTCTAGTATAGTTTTCTTTTTTATTTATCATGTTTAAAATTTATTCTGCCTCCAAGCAGTACTCAAATCTTATTATTTCTAAAAAATAAATTGAGATATTTTCTCTCTTAATATTGTATCTCCCCATTCTCTTAAATGTCTCCTATTGGAAATCTTTTTAGAATAGTTTGGAACTTCTCATGTTCTTCTTCAAGTCTCTTAATAGCTTTTCCGTATTTTGGTCTAATTACTTTCTGCTTCATTCTAGATAATTTTCTTACATCTACCTGCAGTTCAGTGACTTTCACTTAAGGTTTGTTGAATTTGCTGTGTGATCTATCCACTGAATTTCTAAATTTTAATGATTGTTTTTTTCTGTTTAGAATTTCTGGTTTCTTTTAAACTCTCTCTAACTTGACTCAAGTAAACATTTTAAGCATACTTTTATTTAATAGTTGGTGTCACATCACTTTATTTTTGAAGGACATCTATGCTAATCTTTGTTTAGCTGTTGATTCTTGCTCATAGAGATTATGCTGTATTGTATTTTGTGATTTTAGAATGTGAGCTTATCCTCAGTTGGGATTTTGATGTGGAGAATCCTATGAGACCCCTAGGGTGGTTTTGTGTTTGTTTCTTCCAAGAGCCCAGGTTTCTTATCAACCTGGCACAAGTTTTTATATAATTTCTTAGTTTGGAGATTAATGAACCATGTAAATAGTATAAATTGGAATTCAAAACTGACAAGAAATATAGGTCATTGTTATGAGTACCTAGGTAAGTCCTAGGTAAGATTTGTTGATGACTTTCTGTGCTGGCAGGTGATTTTTTCTAGTCTACATCTTCATCAAGAATCCCACTACAGGGCCTCACTTTCAAAATCTGCTTTCCCCAGCTCCATGATCTTTTCTTGGTGTTAATCACCAGTGTTTGGATGAGACGAATAATTCTGCCTAGGGAAACTGCACTCTCACACATTTGCTGCTCTGATTTCTAATTCACTAGTCTATTTTTGGCCTGTATGGATTTTCTTTCCTTTCTTTAAACATTTAAAACATTTAAACATTTAAAAACAATTTAACAACATTTTAGATATATTTCATCTACCATAAATTCATCCATTTAAAGCAAACATTTTTTTTTTTGATATTAACTGATTTTTATTTTGTCTCGTTCAATTTCAGAATTATGTCTAGGCATGCATTTTTTTATGTGTTTTTAAATTTATTGGGGTGACATTTGTTAATAAAATTATAAAGGATTCAAGTGTACAATTCAGTAATATGTCATGTGTGTATTACATTGTGTGTTCACCACTCAAAGTCAAATCTTCTGTCACCATATATTTGACCCTTTTTACCCTTATCTACCTTCCCCTTCCACCCCCTTTCCTACTGGTAACCACTAAACTGTTGTCTGTGTCTATGAGCTTTTGTTTGTTTGTTTTGTTCGTTTGTTATTTTCAGTTTTATATCCCACGTATGAGTGAAATCATATGGTTTTCAACTTTTTCTGTTTGATTTAGTTAGCTTAGTTTGATAATCTCAAGATCCACCCATGTTGTCACAAATGAATTTCATCTTTTCTTACGGCTATGTATTCTATCACATGTATGTACCACATCTTCTTTATTCAATCATCTATTGAAGGACACTTTTGTTTCTATGTCTTGGCCACCGTTAATTATGTTGCAGTGAACATTGGTGTGCATGTAGCTTTACAAATAAATATTTTCAAATTTTGGGGGTAGATATCCAGAAGAGGAATTGCTGGGTCATATGGTAGTTCTATTCTTAATTTTTTGAGGAATCTCCATACTGTTTTCCATAGTGTCTGTACCAATTTACATTCCCGCCAACAGTGTATGAGGGTTCCTTTTTCCCCACAGCCTCTCCAACACTTGTTATTACTTGTCTTGTTGATAATAGCCATTCTTACAGGTGTGAGATGGTATCCCATTGTGATTTTGATTTGCATTTCTCTAATAGCTAGTAAAGTTGAGCATCTTTTCATATGTCTTTTGGCTGTTTATATGTCTTCTTGGGAGATGTGTCTGTTGAGGTTCATCGCCCATTTTTAATTGGATTTTTTTGTTGTTGTTTTTGAGTTGTATGAGTTTTTTATATATTTTTGCATACTAGCCTCTTATGAGAGGCGTTTGAAAATATATTTTTCCATTCAACTGGTTGCCTCTTTGTTTTGTTATGGTTTCTTTTGTTATCCAGAAGCTTTTTAGTTTGCTATATCATATATTTTTGCTTTTACTTCCCTTGTCTTTGAGGTCAAATTCATAACTTTCTCTCTAAATCCAAGGTCCATGAGTTTAGTACCTATGTTTTCTTTTATGCAATTTATTGTTTCAGGTCTTATATTTAGGTCTGTGATCCATTTTGAGCTCATTTTGGTGTATGGTGACAGATAGCAGTCTAGTTTCATTCTTTGCATGTGGCTTTCCAATTTTCTCAGCACCATTTATTAAAGAAGCGTTCTTTTCTCCATTATATATTTTTGGATCCTGTGTCAAAAATTATTTGCCCATATGTTCGGAGGTTTATATCTGGGCTCTTAATTCTGTTTCATTGGTTCCTATGTTTGTTTTTCTGCCAACACTATGCTGTTTAGATTATTGTCTCTTTGTAGTATACTTTGAAATCAAGGACTGTGATTTGTTCTTTTTTTCTCAGGATTTAAAACAAACATTTCAATGAGTTTTATTGTATTTAGTTTTGCAGCTTTCACCACAGTCAATTTTAGAATATTGTTTTTGCCTCAAAAACATTGCCTAATCCAAAGAACAAAGATTTACGATTGTTTACCTCTAAGAATTTTATAGGTTTAGCTTTTTAATTTGTGTTAGATGCAGTTTAAGTTAATTTTTGTATATGATGTGAGATAGAAGTCCAAATTCATTCTTTTGCATTTGGACATCCAGTCTTTCCAGTACCATTTGTCAAAAAGACCATTCTTTCCCCTTGGAATGATCTTGGCATCCTGGATAAAAATCAAGTGACCATAAACGTAAAGGTATAGTTTTGGACTCTTAATTCTGTTCCATATATCTGCATGTCTATCTTTATGCCAGAGCCACATTGTCTTGCTGTGTACTTACTAGGGCTTTATAGTAATTTTTGAAATGGAGAAGTATGAGTCTTTCAACTTTGTTCCTTTTCAAGGTTGTTTTGGTTTGGATCTCTTTTATTTTTACATGATTTTTAGGATCAGCTTGTCAATTGCTGGGGGAAAAGACAGGTAGGATTTTTATATGAACTGTATTGAATCTGTAGATTAATTTGGAGAATTTTGCCATCTTAACATTAAGTCTTTAAGTCAATGAATGTGAAATATCTTCACATTTATTTAAATCTTTACTTCCTTTTAACTATATTTTGAATTTTTGAAGCGAATGTTTTGTACTTCTTTTAATCCACCCCTTTTTGATACTATTTTAAAGTAGAATGTTTACTTGATATAATTTTTTGATTATTGTGAGTGCAGAAATACAGTTAATTTTTATATATTAATTTTAATAAAATTATTTAAATTAAGTTTTTTGTTAAATATAAATTTTTAAAAATCTGTATTCTGCAAATTTGCTGAACTAATTTTTTAGTCATAATAATAATTTTTTTAGTGGATTCCTTAGGATTTTTTATATACAAATCGCATCGTCTGCAAATAGGGATAAGCTTAGATGTTTCTTTCCAAACTGGATTTAAAAAATTTTTTCTCCTTGCCTAATTGCCCTGGTTAGAACCTGTGATACAAGGCTAAATAGAATTGATGAGATCAGGCATTCGTATCTTGTTTCTGACCTGAATGTTAAATCTACCTTTCATTTCTGGGATAAATCCCACTGAGACATGCTGTATAAACACTTTTACATTTTGCTGAATTTTGTTTCTTGATATTTTGGTTAGGGCTTTGTGTGTGTGTGTGTGTGTTGGTATTTATAAGAGTAATTGGTCTATAGTTTGCTTTCCTTATAATGTATTTGTCTGGTTTAGAAATCAAAGTAACACTGGTTTATGACTCAAGAACCATAGATTTTGCCTCTTCTGAGATTCAGTAAATTTTCTTAAGGAAATGTTTCTTTATTTGCTTTGTATTTGTTTTCTGTTCAAAATGTAACAAATTACTATAAACCTGGTGGCTTATAACAACAAAAACTTATTCTGTCATAATTTTTGAGGCCAGAAGTCCTAAATCATTATTATTGGAGTGAAATCAAAATGTCGGCAGACTTTTGCTTTTTTGGGGGCTATAGAGGAGAACCCATTTCTTGCTGCTTTTACCTTCTGGTGGCTGCTGGCTTTCCTTTATTTGTGGCCCCATCACTTTAACCTCTGGTCGTATTATCTTTTCTGCCTTTGTCTTTATCACTGGCTCACTCTATAAGGACACTCGATTGAATTTAGGGCCGACCGGGAAAATCTAGGTTAATCTCCCCATTTTAACACAGTTTCATCTGCAAAGACAATTTTTCCTTAAGGTAACAGGTTTTGGGGATTAGGACCTGATGACTTTGGGTGGCCATTAGCCCTTCATCCAGCCTGTGACATGCTGTTTGCCCTTAGGACAACTTCCAGGGACTTTAAATGTTTTGATATTTTTAATAATTCACTAGTTATGATTGTTTCTGGGGAATAGGTCTGTATATCTCCTCACATTGCCATTACAGAAGCATATTAATACATCTTTTTAATCTAGTATCTCCGAATGTTTTTGGCATACGATCTCTCAGTTTATTTTCCCTGTCACACTTGGAGAACTGAAACTCTACAATGCTTTAAAGCCTCAGAGTCATGTAAACCCAAATTGATATAGAAGAGTCCTCAGGTAATGGCAGTTAGCTCCCAGTGGCTATTCATTTATTGATTCACAGATATGGATGGATATTTTGTATGGCTCATACAAACATTGCACAGAAGAAACTTTTAAACATGGACTTATGCGTTATATTGTAGGTTGAATTTTATAATGAATTGGGAGAAAAACATTTTAAAGTATGCTCTGATGATTAGAAGCTTGACATCTTGGGTTAGAAGAGATATTGGTTTTTCTGTCTCCAAAATTTGTTCTCCTTTAGGTAATTGCACCTTGATTCTCCTTTGGGAAGTGATTTCATCCCCATTTTCTGTTCATGTGTTACAGATGGGCCTCTCTGTCTTCCACACCAAGTTCTAGATGTTGGCACATGTCACTTGGCACAGTGATTGGCATATGACATAAATGTGGACAGTAAGTGGTGGTGTTGTTGATAGTGGTAATAGTAGTGTGGTTTGCCCATGTGTGTGTACATGCACCTTTGTGTTTTCCATTGAGATTTAAGCTTGGGAATTTTTGCTGGAAATATATGGGAAGAGATTCTCTTTTTCTTTCGTGGTTGCTAAAGTAAGATGATATACATTTAAAAATTCACAAGGCCATTTTTGCTACTATTTGAGGAAATTTGTATGAGAATAATGTCAACAAAGAAGAAGATAGACCTGAGGGACAGAGAGGTTCTAGATAACACCATTTAATATCATATGACAGTGTCTCATGGCAGCAAAAGTATGGGTTAATCATTTACACGGGGAAATACATTTCTCCTCATTTCTAACCAGCTCCTCTCCATACCCCCCTTTATCTCTTACAGCTGGGCCAGTTTGGGTCAAACATCTATCATTTACAACTAAAAAGTTCCTGAGAAATACATGGGTTGATATTAATTTTCCAAAAATGTATAAATCATGTCTCATCCAACTTAGACTTTAGGCAATAATACTACTCATTGGTTCCACGTAGAGCAAGATTCCTTTGATCTCCTAAAATATGCCAGTTTCTAGTTTTCCTTAGAGTTGTGGATTAGGAATTTAAGAAGAGTAGGATGTAATGATAGCCTCATCACTATTTAGAGACGAGAGGGTTTCTTTGTTGTTGTTGTTGTTAGTATCTGTTTCTCCCAGGCAGAACCTCTTCAGGTCCATTCTTGTTCAGGGAAAGCATGCACTTCATAAAACTAGGCACTTAGGTAATTCCTAGGGATACCCAATTACAGAGACCCCTTGTCAGCAAGTCTGTCGCCAACAGCAAAAGCCAAGAATAACCTATGACTTCTCTTGAGCCTTCATTACCACCAAGAACTCTAAACACAAACACCCAAGGGAACAGAGAAAAGAACTAAGTCAGAGCTCCCACAGAGCAGCAAGCATAATTTTGAACAAGCTTGAGTTTTCTCCTGTAGGGATCATTGCGAAAATGAGAGACTGCAGGCTTGGAGTCTACAATGGAATTATTTTAAGGCATCTTGATTTTGTGTATTGTACTTGCTTGTGCTTTTGAAGATTTGGGAGCAGAATGCAGGGGGTGGGCTGTTTGAATTTGCAGGGACTTGCCCACATCAGTGCAAGTCTCACAGTTGCAAGCTTTTATTAGGGGACTACTAGGGAGCTGGGCCACAGGCTGGAATGACACTCTCTTAGCCGAGGAAGTATACAATGTGGGAAGGCTCAGGGGAGTCTGAGTGGCTAAAGGAGCTGGTTGTGGCAATGGCTCATTTTTGGAAGAGGAGAGAAGGATTTTGCTAAATTAGGAAACAGGATAAAGAAAAGGACAAAACAATCCTTTTGTAACTTTGATTTTCTTTTTTCCATTAGGATAATTCTTTTCTAGTTTGGTGTATAATCTTGGATAGAGGCCATATGCCTTAACTGTTCAAGGTTTTCTTTTTTCCCCTGCTCTTATTTCTGAAAAACTTCCCTGGGACTTCAGTTCATACTTGTGTGTGAGAAATTTTTTCTCCTGTTTATTTAGAAAAGACAGGCCACTTGCTTCCCATACAGATCCCTAAACCCTTGGCCACTGTTTCCCCCAACCCCTTCACCCCACTAAAGTTTCTATGTATATTTGCATATTGAGATATCTCTGCTAAACTTGGCAAGTAGACTCCTTACAGGAAGATGGGCAAGGGGGGAAAAAAACTTTAAATTGGTTCACAAAGTTTTATTGCTTCATGATTTTGAGTTCTCTAGGGACTGACAATAGGGACAAAGAAAAAGTCGAGATTTTAAACAATGAAATTTAAACCTCAACATAAACACCTTAAAAAATAAATGAAAGCTTAGTTAGCTTTTAATAAGTCAGCAGTAAAATTTAAGTCTTACTTGCTATAACGTTATTACTTTTCCTTTTGGGGTATACTACAACCACGAAAAGCTTTTTAAATGGTGTCTTTAGTTTATGTTATTAATATGACAAAATATTTCTTTGAAGTAGTTAAAGTAAACTTCAACCTAATTGATGGTAAGTGATTGTCAATTATGTTAGTTAAGCTGGAATTAATTCATAATAGTGGAGTTAATTTTTAATCCTCCCTTTTCCTAATCTTTTCAAACTACATTATCTTAGGACCTTTTGTTATGGTTATTTCTGAACCCTCTAAATTCTTGGTCTCTTGCCTCTTTTAATCCTTTTTTGGTTCTTTATGTCCATCTTTACTATGTGGCCTAGATCTTGAATATAATCTAGAAGGAATCAGACAAACCCTAAACAGAGAAAGAGAATGGTTTTAGAGTTTCTTCTTATTCTACTTATTCTCTTAAGAATTTGAATCATGAATGCTATCTGCAGTGCAGTTGCTCTGGCCTAAAGTTCTTTTGGTTTAACCCACACAGTTTATTTTGTATTGGGATTATTTATATTTGTTTCCCATCTATTAGTCACCTGTATTTTCCTATGAGAGCTTTTCTGACCACGTTTCTAATGTTGATATCACCCTTCATCCTAAACATCAACTCTGCCTCTAAAGGAGGAATGAGAATATCAGAGAGAAAGCATCTCAGAACAGGGACAGATGTTCTGACAAGCACACTTTTCAAACTCCTCCGTCAGCTGCTGACCTAAAGAGGATTAGGTCCATTTGACAAGAAGAGTCTATATATAAGCAGAGTCCATCCTGCATTTTTCTGCCAGACAAATTGTTATTTAACAGTGCTGTCATTGCATCTCTCTTTTGCTCAAAACCCTGCATAGATTTCATTCTATATCAGTGTGTGATTCCTGTCTGACTTTTGGGACCTTTCCTAAACCAGCAGCATTCTATGCAGGCTCCATTGTGTACTCCCGCTACTTGCAACACAAACCTAGTCCCTCCATGTCTTGCCTTTGTTCAAACCTGTGCCTTATGTGGCAAGAGATCCCTTCCCTTATCCATCTTTCCTGACCCTATCATATTTCCCCTGGATTTTATTCACAATTCTATTTAGAATTATTTTATTTTGAAATACTTTTAGACTTTGAACAAGTTGCAAAAATAGTATGCTGAGTTCATAAATACACTTCTCCCCAGCTTTCCCTAATGATAACATCTTATGTAACCATAGTACAATGATCCAGGCGAAGAAATAAACTAATCTAAAGACATTATTTAAATTTTGCCAATAGCCTCTATTAATGTCTTTTTTTCCCCCAGGTCAGAATCTAGGATCCTGTATTTTGTTTTGTCATGTCTCCTTAGTCTCCTCCAGTCTGGTAGAATTTCTCATCTCTAATTTTTTTTTTTATGGGAGACGAACGTCAGGCTTCTTTTACCTTTAAATGCATACATCGTCCTCTTAGCAGCTTGTAAATATTAAGCAGTAGAGGTGCAGAAGAAGGGCTTCTATTTCAGTCCAACATAACACATTCGAAATTGATTTCTATGGCAGCCATGTCTGTTTAATATCTGTATTTTTTTTTTTTATTTTTTTTTTTTTTTTTTTTTTTTTTGTCTTTGACAGCTGTGACACTTTTAAAGAGTAATGGCCAATTATGTCATAGAATGTTTCTTAATTCAAAACTGTTTTCTTATTATTAGTTTGATGTTATATATTCTTGTTGAGTACTGCAAAGTTGTAAGTTTTGTGTCCTTCTCACTACATCATATCAGAAGGTACATGTCGTTGATATGTCTTTTTACTAATGATGTTCACTTTGATCACTTAAAATGCTTTCTGCCATGTTTTTCTACTATTAAGTTACTATGTCAGTTTCCTAAGTCTGCCAGAACAAAGTACCACAGGCCAGGTAGCTTAAAACAACAGATATTTATGCTCTCACAGTTTTGGAGGCTAGAAATTTGAAATCAAGCTTTCTTAGGATCATGTTCCTACTGAAGCATCTAGGAAAGGATCATTCTTTGCCTCTTCTAAAGTCTGGCAGCCTCAGGCATTTCTTGGCTCTGGACAGCATAACTCCATGGACACATGGCATTCTCCCTGTGTCTGTCTCCATGTCTTTCTTTTCTTATAAGGACACCAGTCATGCTGGATTAAGGGCCCACACTACTCCTGTGTGCAATTAATTCCATTAATTGCATCTGCAATGACCCAGTTTCTAAATAAGGCCATATTCTGAGGTCAGGAAGAATATAAATTTTGGGGGGATACTATCCAATTCAGTAGAATTACTATTTCTTTTTTTGTACCTTAAATACTCTGTGGGAGTTACTTTGAGATTACGCAAATATCCTGTTTCCCCTTGTACTCTTGCCCACCAACTTTAGAATCCAAAAATGATTCTTGCCTGCACTGGATAGTACTATGGCATTTGAAAAATGATGAATTTAAATTTCCACTATTTCTTCTACGTTGATCAATTGCACCCCCCCAAAATGCTGTCCCTTCTCTCCTATGCATTTATTTTTACAATTATTTATTTGAATTAATATGGTCTCATTGATTCCTATTTTGTTCTATGGGGTATAATCTGTTACTATTATGATAAGGCTAATGATTCTCAAATTGTCCCAGATTTGGTCACTAGGAGCTCTTGAAGTTGCTTTCATACTTGAAGCCTTGTCTTGTGATGACAGGAAGCTTTCTTTGATGACTTTGCTTCTAATTTTGCTGTTCTCTTCTGAATTCTTATTGTACTTTGAAGTTAATGTCTCATTCTAGCACTTAGTTTTGAATACTTTTACTTTCACTTATGTATTTTTTATCCTCTAGTCTCATCTCCCAGACTAGAAATGGTTTCTTATATTTCTTTAATCTTCTCTTTACTTTCAAGATTAAGAATTGAATCTCAGGATTAAGCACATAGTAGGTGTTCAGATTATTCTAGCTTGGTTGATTAGTCTATTAACTTATGAAATCATAGTTCTATTCACTCAGAATCCAAGATTCTGCAGTTCTTTTTGAGGAATTTGAAAACCGAATATATGATGTTCCTTTCTGAATATAGCAAGTCTTTACTTTCTTCTGGCATAAATTTCTAAACACCTGGGTTTCTTTGTATTAAATACTAAGTACTACTGACAATGCTTGCTTGGTTTTAAATTTCCTACTAACTTTAATTAAATACACAAGGCAGCTTTTTACCCACATCCCCAAAGCCTTAATTATAAGAGCATATCAGTACATAGAAACAATTACTAGTTCCTTCCTGTGACAGGGTGGAGTAAGTGCATCTGGATAAATGTTTGCTGGAGGATTAAACCAAAGAGAGCCAATTCCCATCTAAATGCTCTGAGTAAATGCATTCATGAACAGCTTTTGCCAACATCATTTTAGGTTCAATTGTGAATAATATGCATATATACACACACATACATATACCAGCAATAACTTGATTAAGGACCCAGGATTGTGTGCAGACCCATTGCATCCCTTCCATGAAGCTGCTTAAGAAATGAATAACATCAATTAATATTGCATATATTAAGAAAAGTCACATTAAACCCTGGGCGTGCTTTTTATTATTTTTTATTATTATTTTTTTTATTTTGGAAATGGAATCCACCTCAATTGAAGATGAAACAAAATGTAGAACATTTTGTTACTTTTAAATTGTTGCCCTCTACAAAGAACTAATAGTATATGACATCAATAGAATTAAAGATTACTTGTCACACATGGCCACCCATTTATCTACATGGGTACATAGTTTCTTAAACTCTTGAATATGGAGCTAATATACTGTGACTTACCAGATGGGACCTGTTTGTGGGCAGTAGACTTTATTTATTCAGCTTTCTACATAGATACTTATCTTTTTCTATACAACTACCAAAAAGTGTTTAATGTATGAAAAACATTATACTAAAATTATCTGAAAATTCTACTTATAATGGTTGTTTTCTGAGGAGAAAGGATGTTATGGAATGGAAAGGCATTTGTGTGTTCAGTACTTGATGACTTAGGCTACATAAGGAGTCACAGTGCGGGGAGCCAAATTGTTCTGCTGAATTTGGTGTTTCAAGTACAACCTTGGAGGATAAGAGAAAGCCATCAACTGTGGGATGTGAGACTGAAATTTGCATTGGAGAGAGAAAGGCCAGGAGAGGAACAATGGAAATAAGAATTAACCAACAAGCCAAAACTCAAGAAAACAAGACATTCGGAGAACAGGAATGTATGGTGTGGATTTTGAAGTTGCTTGCTTCGGAGCGTGCCACGTAGCTCCCATCTGATAACCAGCAGCTATTAGTAAATTTTAAAATATAAACACTGTACAGTCTGAGTTTTGCTTATTTGTTTTCTACAACAGTGATAACTCATATTTAGGGACAATTGTTCAAAAAGTAGAAGAGACCATGGGAAGGAAAGTTTTCTTTTCGTATGATTATCTTGGAAATGGTTTTAGACTCTAATTGTGTAGGAATAGACCGTTGAGCTAATCTTACTTAGTTCCTGAGGGATAAAGAAAATATGGACCAGCTGATATTTCATTTAACACAAAACAATAAAGAGTTAGGCTTTATTGTTCCTATTAGACATGTAAAAAATGGAAACTTAGAAAAATTGTGTACGTTACGTGGCTAAGCCAGGATTTGAACCCAGGCTGCCTGACTTCAAGGCCACTCTAACATCCTAATTTCTAGGATTTAGAACACAGTAAATTTTCAATAAGTGTGAATAGAGTTGTATGAGAAACATGTCGAAGGCCTCTTTTCAACAGAACATTTTACTCCTGGTAATAAGAGCATGGTGAAAATAAGCACAAAGTCGAGATTATTGGCCTTTTGCACACATTAACTCACTTATGCCTCCCAAGAGCCCTATGTGGTGCTTGATACAGAGGGATGGAGTAACATGCCGAGGTTATAGGACTTTAAGTGATAAAGCAGGGATCTGTATGCAGGCCGCTGGCTCTGGGATCTGTGCTCTTAACTACGTCCTACATATTCTGTCCTTGAGACACATAGTTCCATTCGAGTGGCATTAAATCAACAGATGAGTTACTGTAATAATCTCGACATATGCCCGAATTAGTAGTCAAGTGGAACTATTAATAGAAGAAAATCTATTTGTGTTCAATTGAAGGGGCATAAAAATAAGTTCCCTGCAGCTCAGGTAAGCTGAGGGGAAGTCTTCCTTCTTCTGTCCCTCTGTTGGTGTAGTTTGCCTCTCCCCAGCCATACTGGCTCCTTTCTTATGAAGATTTTGAATCATGGTGATGTTGACGCTGGCTCGAAGAATTCTTTCCACCTGGCTCCATTTCACAGAAGGATCTGTGTTCAGCCGAAGCAGAGAACAGTTCCCTTCAAAGTCTAATTTTCTATCTTTCCAGCACACTTTAAATTTGAGAAGTGAGGGGTAAAAAAAACACTAAATACTCCACCCTAGTTATTGAGTATGATAAATCCCAGCTGTCAGGGAGTAAATGTCTTACTGTGGATTCTAACCTTCCCATGAGATGTATTCCAACTGGTCTTTTTTTTCCATCCTCAGCCTCATTTCCTTGTAAGTGCAGCAGCCGATACAAAGATTCTCTTTCGAATGAACTGGCAGGGCTTTGAGTTCACTACTGGATCTTTTCAGTGACAACTTTCACAATTGAGATTTTGGCGAGACATTTACTGCTTCTCCTTAATTCTAGCCTACACAGACTATGCAAGGACTTATTTGTAAAGGATAATAGACAGTCAACTCTATAGAAAAATATGGGTGGCTTTTAAAGAGTTGATTAATACCAAATGATATTGCTTAAAACAATAGAGGGAAGGGTGTTGTAATGGTAAAAACATAAGCGCTGATCCCTGCTGTCTTATTTTACTTGGCTGCTCTCATAAGCAACAAAACTTTTCTTTTGTGTGACTGCTTGGCATTGTCATAGGTATGAATTAGGAAGCTTGTGTCCTTTTCCTAGCTCTGTCCCTGATTTATCACATCAGCAAAACACTTAACCACAGCGTGCATCTTTTCCTTCACTTTTCTAAGAGAGCAAAAATGTCATCCTTACTTGGACACGTCCAACATTTATTTCCTGTTGTGCCCTTAACATTCTTGCAAACATGGGGCTCTAAATTGTGACATAAAATCAGAAACTAGTGAGCGACTGGTACTGGTGAGAGAGCTCTCTAAATAAGTGTACGAATTAGTGTCAGACTGGACTATTGGGATTAGATTTGGCCATTCCCAACAGATGGAAGCCTGGATCCTTGGAGAATAGGGAGAGCTCTGAAACAACTCTTCCATTCACTGCACACATGGTATCAGAACACCATTGTGTGGTCCATCTGGTCAACTCCTAGGCCCAATTCTTTCCCTGAGTGGAAAGAGAAATACTAAGAGAACAAGCAGCTTGGAATAGATCACTCATTCATATAACTTATAAATACATATGTGAGACTGCCTACACAGATTCTGGATTAGAGAGTGTTCATTGTGGAATGCTGTCACTTGAGAAAGGCAGCTACATCTGCTTCTTTCCATTTTAGAATGTTGTCCTTATGATAGTTCACCTCAACCTCATTCTGTGCTGTATGGAAATGACTCTGAGTGTTGGGAGAGAGAGAAGCAGGAGAATGGTACACTAGGAGATTGCCGGAAGGACACACAAAGTGACTCCTCCATGTACCTTTCTATCTTGTCTGCAAGTGGCCATCGCGATTGGGCATTGCATGTGTGGAATTAGAGGGGCATAATGACTGCAGTTGCTGGAGCAGTGCCAGTGTTTGAAAAGAGTGGCACCTCAGGCTATGGCAAGCTTGTCCCAGAAGTCCCTTTTCTCGTTTCATGGAATGATTATGAGTGATGCTACAGATGCTGTCGTTGATATTGCTGCTAAACATAATGAGATAATAAAATATAAAAGAGAGTTAATGAAAAGTTTATATATATAATATTTATACACATACTTATATAATCAAACATATATCTGTGATTTCTTAACTTTTAGTATATATAATATAGTATATTTAACTATATTAAGTCAATTATGTATGTCATAATGGTGTTTCCTCATTATATATGAAACACATTAGAAAATAGAAGAAAACTAAAAATGGACATTGTTCTAGACTTATTAGGGAATCACTTCATAAGTTACATAAATGTCTAACCACTATGCAGTACATTTGAAACTAATATAATGTTGACTGTAATTGAAAATTTTTTTAAAAAATGGACATTGTTCTTATCAAAACCATTGACTATGTTTCAAGACTAGAAAGGCTGATCATGTTAACATGCTTGCTGTGTGATTTTCTTATATTTCATAGTCTAAAAATTCTTTATGAATAGCATTAGTCAGCTATCCTTCATTAGGAAGGTAATACTTCATCAAAATACCATTTTTTAAAGAAACTGCTTCAGAGTTAGATTATCTGCTGGCTTTAAGAGTGGGATCTAGTTAAGATAACGTTTCTCAGTGCCTTTATCAGCATTACGTGTGAAGCTCTTCTGTTCTTGGCAGGAATCAAGACAGCTTGTTTAGCATGTGATCTGAAGAACTGCTGATGGAACCTGTTCAAATCTATAAAACTTTCCATAATTTTTTGTCCACTTCTGTTTTGTTTTGGTTTCTATATTTTATGAGAGGGGCAATAATCATTATTTTTTTATATTTTGCATATTTGGTCCACCTGGGTGACTTTCTAGACTCTTGTATGGTTTATTTTTTTGTCCTGACCTTTCAAGAAGCTCACGGATTCACACCCAAGCTTTTTTACTTGGTGAGATCAATAAGTATTACTAGTGCAATGAGGTGTACAGTCACTACACTACATATTTAAACTCCCATTAGTTACAGTTTTAGTTGTTAAGCATCGTTAAATAATCATTCTTTGGTCTGAGCATCTAATACTTCAAAGTCATGCAAATGCTGGTTCATGAATTGTAATAAATATCTATGAACAGTTTTGGGCATAGGCCACCATGTTTTTCAATCAGCTTGAGACCCTCTCAAGGATAGCTGATAGAAGTTAGGCAAAAACATTTAAAACAAGTTTTTGACAACTGGGAAAATACAATATGCCAAGTGTAGCTATTGTCAAGCCCTATTGAAGTAGTAAGAAAAACATATTGAGGTGACAGTACGTAAAGGGCTGTTAGGAGTCCTTTAAAACTATTGCTCCAAGATATTATACATGTTGACAAATAATACATAAGGGACATGTGTACTGAGTTAGGTCATCAATGTGGAATAGACTAAGAAGTTCAAGATAGAGCTCTTGACCCATAAGAAATGAATAATCTTAGTAGTCCAAGGAGCCACAACAATTTTGGAACCAAGAGACCAGCAGGAGTTGAAGAATTAGGCATAGGGAATCAAGGTATGATCAGAAAGAAGGCCAGGATCATAACAACCCAGACAAAAGACCTTAATAAGATAGGATATACCCCCTAGTCCATTTGCCCCAGAGCCTACAAAAAGATGATGTAATTCTAGCAATCTTGGTAGTCTTTTTTATTTGTAGTAAAGATGGGTAGATTATCTTTGTCTCTTAACTTATCCCTTGGAAATCAATCTACTAAGCTAAATTTTTCATTAGCCAACAGTTATATTTCTAAATCTGCAGCATCTTATCTTACAAACTTTTATGTTAATATTTCGACAGCTAGGGGCTCTCATGTTTCCCTTCTCAAAAACAGGTTCAATGTCTGTTTTCAAATAACATCATGGAGGTGTGAGCTGGAATACAATTTAGAGCATCATTATAAATGACAGACTTTGTATAATTATTTGCATAATGTTATATAAAAATATCTTGCTATTAATAATCTGAATATTTTAGGTAAAAGTGGTATTTTTGGCTCTTATTATGCAAATGAATTTGCCTGAATTCTTTATTTCACTTTGAATGCAGAGAGTAGCTTACTTATTATGTAGTCAGATGGTAGAAATTTAATTCTTCTAATCTGGTATCTTCCTTAAGTCAGTAATTTCTGCCTTTTAATAATTTGTTCCTTCTCATGTGGTGTTATCTTTTAGGATTGAGACAAGTTTTTGATAGGTGCTTTATTAAAAGCATAAAAGAAAAGAAAATAAATGAATAGATAGCAAACATTAATCTATTTAGGACAATTATAAAGAAAATAAATATAGCCAAATGTGCAGCTATCCTAGAAATCCCTTCATAAACCACAGTATTGTCTCACATAAATTTAATAGGAACCAATCAATTTACCCTCATTATTTTTTAATGTCCATGCATTGCAAAAGTATACACATGACTCTAAATGTAATTACGTTTAGAAACCAATAAAATAGGGCTCATTTAACATCTAATTCCAAGGAGGCTTATTATCCATGGATATATCCTAAGTACAATGATCCTTTCCTGATGTATGAAAAAGATTATCTCAGATAATTGTGTGCAGTTGATATAGTAAATTATAATTTAATAAATGTTTGCCACTTAAAATTCGTGGTCAAGATTTTTATTGTAACTGTATAGTTTAACTTACAAAATTTCATCAGTGGGCAAGTTTCAAATTGAGTTTGTCTGATAAGAGATTGCAATCATTTAGTTTGTTAGAACAATCTCCTCCCAATGACCAACCAAAGGATTAGGCATTTGGATTAAATGTGACTTCCAAAAAGTACTTACTAAATTATTAGAGCTTACTCTCAAAAGTGGTTCCTCAGAATTGTGATTTAAAAAAAAGTGGTGAAAATGGAGGAGGAAGGGTTTCAACACCTTGAAAAGACATAGTTGTTACCCTGTCCTTAATTTAAAGAGTTAATAAAAAGGCTATATGTAAAGACATAGTATATTAATCAGCTGAAAGTTGCAGAGGCATGATGCTCACTGGAAAATTACTTTCAAAATGCCGAGAATAACAAACTCTTCAACTTGAGTGACTATTTACATTTAAAAAAAATCAAAAGATTTAGAGAGCTCATTTCTTTCTAACTCTTTCTCATCAGGGAAAAGTCAAGCTAAACCAGGAAAAGAATCCTTTCAAATTAAGGCTGAGATGGAGTTGTCACAGGGCCCTTCAAAACCAACTGAAGCATCTAATACCTTTTATTATTGAAGAGATAAAACTCTTTCTTTTACATACTCTGGATATGGGAGGAGAGAGGTTTTGAAAGAGGCCTCTCAAATTAGACTTGGTAGAAATTCGACAGTGTCAAGTTAACCAGCTAGATGGAGAAAATTGAAAAATGTTCCACAGTAATAGTGAATAAAAGTAAATGTACTTCTGGTAAATATTTTTCTTTTTAAATCTAGATTCACAGGTTCTGAAACAGAGCAGTGTTTCTTTATGCACAAGTTTCATTCCTTTTTTCTCTATCAACTAACTTTTTCTGTGAAGCTCTTTCTACGTAGAATATCTTGAATTCTAAATATTGGCTGCTTTTTAGCCTTCAGTCCTATATGTTTTCCCTGTGTGAATTTATGTACATTATCATTTCTTACTTTATAGCTGAAGAAATTGTGTATGTGTGTGCCCAAATGCTAAAACTAACCTCTGTAATTAGACCAACCTATCAGCAGTTCATGGAGAGAATCAGTAAATATAGAGAAAACATACTCTCAGGAATTTAAAAAATCAATGAAATTAACTGCTCTGTTTCGTGGACTTAAAACAACAAATAAATTCTCTCGCAGTTTTATGGAATAAAATCCGCTCATTCTTTAAATACTATCCCATTTCAGTGGCAATTGAATAACAGTAGGATTTTAAAACTAAATTCTTTCTTAATTTACTATTTTTTAATTCAGTGAAGGAATGTAAAAGATAATTTTGGTTTTAGATATTAAATTGATTTTTTGTTGTATTTAGGCTATTCACAGATCCCTGGATAGAAGATATCAGTTTCTATCTCCTAATATATGGATCCTTTTAACATACATTTTTCTCTTTTTATATGAGCTTCTCAGTTTTTAATCTGTGTAGACTTCATAAGTCTTGATTTAACTGAGTTTGGTCTAAGTCTTTTCCATTATGGGTAGCTAATAAGTCACTGAAAACTGTAATGACCACTAGACCAACATGATTTCTGCCCTCATGTCACTGGGGCAGCGAGTAGATGAGAGGCCAACTTTGGATTGAAGGAGAGAATAATGTGCTTATATAGAGAAATCTAAAGACAGGAAAGTCAGCACTTTTAAGGGGCTTTCCCCTGATATTCATAAGAAAAGTGTCTTAGTTTGGGCTGCTATAACAAAATATACATAGACCGGCTAGCTTATAAACAATAAAAATGTATTTCTTACAGTTCTGGAGACTGGAAGCCCAAGATCAGAGTGTCAGCATGGTTAGGTTCTGGTAAGAGCATCTTCTGGGTTGCAGACTGCTGTCTTCTTTTGGTATTCTCACATGGCAGAGTGAGGGTGACCGAGTTCATAGGGTCCCTTTTACGAGCTCACTAATCCTATTTATCAGAGCTCCATCCTTATGACCTAATTAGCCCCTAAAGGCCCCACCTCCTACTACCGTCACATTGGGGGTTAAGAATTTAACATGAATTTTGAGGGGACACAAACATTAGGTCTATTGCAGAAAGGTTGCATGCACAGAGGGAGGGAATTGGAAGTCAAGTTGAGCCTTAGGAGGTGATATGATAGCATGGTTACGAACACATGTTTGGAACCGGCCAGACCTGAGCAGTGATCCTCATTTTATGATTTCATTAGCTGTGAGCCATTGGGTAAGTCACTTAATTTTTCTGGGACTCAGTTGTCTCATCTATGATATGGGAATAATGATAGGACTAAATTAATTTGATTATTGTGAATAATAAATGAAGATAATTACGTTATGCCTGTGAAATACCTATCACAGTGCCTTGAACATAGTAGGTACTTAATATTACTAGGCTGCTTTATCTTAATGCTATCTCTAAGTCATAATTTTAGCTTGCTTGTGCAGTTCTATGTTAGCACAGTTTTACCTTGGCGTTTCATATGTCTGTTCTTAAGCTCTTGAGAACAGCCCAGAAAAAATGGTAAAATACAGGTTTGTAGCTTTAATTCATTAGAAGTTACACAGCAACAGGTTCAAGCTAAATTTAAATAGATGAATCTAACAAATGCATACACCTAAGCACATCAGTCTTACCTGCAGTTTTAGAAAGGCTATGGTGGCTTTCCACAGGTGTAAGGCAAAATTCCTCTGCGTTTGCTCTTGACTTGATTACCTCAGTTCCCACTGGTTCTTGACTATACTTGTTTCTTCTGTGTCATCATTGTGT
>NW_006436298.1:40404097-40415362 GCF_000325575.1 Pteropus alecto
TCCCATTCAAGAACAAAAAACAGGTGTGTTGGAAGGGTTAGGGTGTGAGTGGAATTCTTTCATGATATATTCTGACTGGAGAACGTATTTATTTAAATATGTGTATATTTAAAATGAGCCTATATTGTTTTTCTCTACTTCTGTTATACTGCAGTGGAAGTGCCTTCCCCGCATTCTACTCCGAAGATCCCCAGTGACCTCTAAATCAGTAAAGGAAAGGTTCCAGTTTTTACTTGAATGGAGAGAGCCACTCCAGTAACAACTTTGTCCCGTCTGCTCTTGAAACTCTCACTTTCCTTTGGTTTCTGTAATTCTCTTCCTTCTGGTATCTCTCCTCACCTTTGAGACAGTCTTCCTTGGTGTCATAAACTTTCTGAGGCTTTTGTCTGTGACCATTTTTAGTTTCAGTTCTACTCAGCACCCCTTCTTTGAGCTCAATCATATATCATTTTTTAGCTTCTTTACATAAATGATTTCCAATTTAGACTTGGCTTTATTCTGTGAGATTTCTATGAAGAAATCCAACTTTCTCTTGGGCATCTGTAATCTAAAGATGATCATCATCTTCAAGCCTGCATCTTTTTTTTATTTATTTTAAAAATATATTACATAGTCGATAGGACTGCCATATCATACACACCAAAAACTTCCCTCTTTTTGCTGTAGAATCACAGTATAATTATGTTGATTTTTTTTTTGTCCTCTAAATTTACAGGGACTATATCCTCCTCTGTCCATCCCTACTACCTCTACCTTATTTTGATTTTCATCATCTGAAAGGTGCTAATTTGCATGGTCCCAGTCAATAAGCCTGAAATGGGTAGAAGAAAAAGATTTTCTCTCCTACATATCTCTGCCTTTAATCTTGCTCTCTTAAAATTTGTCTTTGTCACTGATGCGATCTATCCAAAATGCATATCTATTTTATACTACGATTTCCCATTAATCTACAGATTAAGGTTTCAGTTCCTCAGCATGATGTCCTTGGTTCTTCACTACCAGGCCTTGCATGTCTTCAGTTCCATTGCCTGCCTGAAATTTATACTCCACAATTCTAATTCTGGAAACGCTGACCAAGTTTTCTGTAAACAGTATGCTGTTTTAAAACTCAGTGTTTTGTGCCAGGTCGTCTTTCTCTGGAATATTTTTCTCATTTTCTTTACCTTGACAAAATCTATTCATTCTTTAGTACTCAGTTCAGGTGTTACTTCAGCAGGTTGTTCCCTGACCTGCCCTCCTACCACACACTTCCCAAATTGGATTAAGTCCTTTCCTGTGCTTCCATTACACTCAGTGGAAACTGCAATTAGAATAATCTGTTGTCTACTGATTTCTCACAAGGATCTTGAGAATGAGAACATTATCCTTTTCTGTGTATATTCCCATTGATTAGTTCCAATATAAATAATTGTTGAAGTTATGTGAATTCTAGCCAGATGAAGCATATTTGACTTGTCTTAAGGCAGTTATCCCAGAGAAAAAGTTGCGCAAATGTCTTCATAAAATATGGCATACATACATCACTGTGGTTATTTTTTCTTGTTTTTTTTTTTTTTCTTTGTCATCTTTATTCTTCCCACTGATTTCTTTCCTATGTAACAAGAACAAAGTACTGATTGGGCAATTCATTAGATCGTATATAGCACTTTCGTATATATGGAATAAATTAGTCCATTTCTAAAGACGATGAGACTTTCTCCAATAAAAAGTACTCCAATGACTGAAAAAGTTCTAATTCCCCAGCTGCACTCATGTGGTCAGAGTGAACTCTCAGTGGCTGAATGAAGTGTCTGTCCAACTGATCAGTCTGAAATGCCAGCGTGGAACTCAAAAGAGGGGATTTGTTATATAAGATGGATTTCTGTTCTATAAATGCAGTACAGTACAAATGCAAGGGTTAAAAATAAACTTCCGAAAGTTCATAGCTAACAGATATCCTGATATAAAAATGCTATGGGAAAGCAATTTGAGAGAGAAAAAAAAAAGAAAAAAAATTATAAATATGTGGTGCGGAAGTAATGATCTTCAAACAGAAATACTTTAGGAATTCTCTGGAGCATATTAAGTTTGGGTAAATATATAATAATCTTCTATGTCCTTAAAAATTTTGTAGTTTTCATTAGAAACAATGTAAATGGATGCCGTTAGAAGTTTATTTTTCTCTTTGAGTTGAGTAAAGGGAATGTTTTTTATAAATCAAAGTAAGAAGATACCATGATTTATTTTTTTAAAAGGTGTTGTTTGCTACAGTGGACTGGGAAAGGAGACTATGAATGCAAAATGCCATACTTGTAATGTGCAAAGTAATAGAAACATCATTATTTAATACTACTTTAGGTTTTTAAAACACAGCAATCAGATAAGGATTGTAAAATAAATTAGCAACTTGTTTCCCAAAGCTTTTGTTAAAAAATGTTAAAGACAATTTAAGTGATATAAACAAACTTTATTTAACACTTCATGAAATAGTCTCCTTTCTGAGAACTGCAAAATGGAGTGAAAAGCAGGATGCTTTTATAGGATAAAGAATAAAGAGCAAGGAAGAGACAAATAGAAGTATCTGGTTAGCTGGGGCCACAGAATCAACCTGGTTTGGGATAAGAAGGCCTAGAGTTGGCTCGGCTTTTGGGAAATGGCTGACTGGATATACGGGGTTTCTGGTCAAGCGTAGCACTTACAGGGACGTGAAAGTTACCGAAGTTTCAGTTTGCTGACATGGCGGGAAAGGCAGGAAAGGCTCCATCTTGGGCCTAGAAAGTCATTTCAACACTTGAATACCTGGAGATAAAAAAGACAGTTCCACACACACATTTTTTCCTAAGATTTGAAGAAAATGAACTTGTATATTTAAATTAAAAATGTAATTAGTTTTAAAAATCAGTCTGAGAAACCTGGAAAATCACTTAACATATGTTTATCAAACTTTTTATAGAGTTGTAGAGTTGGGAATCGAATCTCTCTACTTATTTCTAAATCTTTTTTACAAAGGTGTCTGATGCTCACAGGCTTTGTTGTGAATGTCTACAGCCCTGGTGGGGATCTCAGGCTCCGCTCTCAAACCTCAGCCTGCATAGATTTTCAAGGTTAATTATTTTGCAATTTGATTTTTAAAATATCAATTCGTGTTGGTTCTTTCTCATTTGTTCACTATTACGAAACCATACTCTGTTGCTTGGGAAAAAAGCCGGAAAGCTGGTTAACAAAGGTAGGGGTGGAGGGAAAGCACAGACATACAGAGAGGAATTTGGAATGCTAGTGTGGAAGTTGCTGGAATCATTAATCCCCCCTTGGCCCTTACATCCATTAAACAGCCCTGAACTGGTCTCAGTACACCTCTTCCCTCCACTGAGGCTCTACTGCTTCTTACCTTATACTTAGTTTCCCCTTCCTGGGAACGCCTATCCCAGCACCCCTCCCTCCACCATTCGACATTCTGTTCTTTTCGTTCTCCCTCTTTTATCTTAAAAGTAATAATTTTTAAAAATTGACTCAAGACTAAAGAAAAAATAATAGCACTAATACTCTCTCCCCCTGCCACTTCCAAGTCATTACTTATAAGTTAATGAGACAGCATATAGGACAATTTTTTCCAACCTTTAAAAACATGTAATTTGTTATGCATTTTTCTTAATTCTGACTCTTTTGAAATTCAAATATTTCATATATCTACTGTTAATACTGTATGATGAGAATTTTATAATCATTCTTTCTTTACAGTAGGAAGCTCTGGTGACCTTGCTTGGACTCACTGTCACCCAAGATCTTCGTAAAGCTTGTAAATAAGCCTAAATGCAGCTTTACTCAAACTCACTATTCCTGGAGACTTGAATCTGCCAGCCAGTCTTTGTCTTCTATAAGCACCCTCCCCACCACCATTAACTAACTAAATAGAGAGAGACAGAAAATGAAACAACCACCCCCCTCAAACCCCACATGCCCTTTATCTCATTTTCATTCATTTTATAAGAAATTAAGGTTATAAAGAATTTTATAAGTTAGACTCTTCAGAACACAGTATTTATCTTGCGATAGTACATTTTTTCCCCTCAGTTCCATCACCATAACTATACTTTAGCCACAATAGCCAGATCAATCTTCAGTCAATCCTAGATGATGTAAAAAATTAGCTTTCTTTATTCTTTTTTTTTTTTTTTCTAGTTGCCAAACATTTCTGGAAAAAAAATGGCAAATTTGTATTACTGTAAATTCATAGATAACTGAACATGGCCCTTACTGCCACACAGCAGTTCTTTGCTTCTTTCTAGTCAATTCTTTTACAGATATTGGATTGTATCTTGATTCTACAGTTCACTAAGCTGTATAACCTTGGAGAGGTCATCTAACCTTTCTGAATCTCAGTTACTTAATTTTTAAAATAAAACTAGTACCTACATCAAAAGATTGTTTTAAGGGTTAAAAAGGCAATGTAATACAAAGCAATTTGTTTACTGCCTGGAACATAGTACTCAGTTAAAGCTAGCCCTTTTTTAATGACAAATCCTAAATTTTGCTCCTCTCCTTATGTCTTTTTATGCCATAGTATATTCTTAAAACATTTGATCCAAAAAGACACTTAAATAATAGAATTTCAGGCAGTTTCAGGGGATGAGAGTGATGAGAGTGAAGGAGGCATAGAAAATTTGTTGTAGAGAAGTGTTGTCTCATCTAATTTTCCACCTAGACTTTGGGACACATGTTTAGGTGACCTAAAGTGTGAGAAGACTTGAATAATATCAGATAAAACGTGAGTTACAAAGTCAGTCATAAATCTTTACTAACCAGCATCTGGAAACCTGTTGCATTTCAAAGTCTCATTTGCATTCAACCTTCTTAAGTCTCTGTTCCCCTCTAAAGTATTGATCTGTCGTTGGTTTATGCATTTGTCTGTCCCTTGGCATTTCTCAATTTATCATTTTCACATCTCTGTACATAAAGAGCCTGGGAGATGACATAATACCTTCCTAAACTACATAGCCATTCTGTTCTTCATGAAATAAAACATTATTTTTTTTTTCCCAGCGAGGCAATGTGGGTCCCAGTCTATATCTGCAGCACTATAATACTAAGTACTTTTGTGAAAAGAAATTTAATAATAATATCATTCTAGCAAGGAATAAATATGAGGAAACCTATAAAAATTCATATATTTTCTGTTTCTACAGATAGAAAGTAAACTACAGATAGAAAGTGGCAGAGTTGTACCCCAAGTGTCAAGATAGGTTTTTCCTTTTGATAAAAATCAAAAAAGTGTTTAGGGATCTAGTGCTATGTTATATTCCTTTCATATGTTTGACTGCAATTTTATCTAAGTTTTCTTCTTCTTTATTTTGCAAATTTCTAAATCACAATTTCTTTGCAACCATATTGTTTCTAAGCTAAATTTCGCTCTTTCCTATTCCTCAATATAAGTGTTTTTCACTACTCCCTTTCCTTTCAATATTGCCCTTATGTTTTAGTTTGTTTCAGTTACTATTCTTTGTTTAATGCATGAGTTGGGCTTCAAATTCTCTGCAAATTGTTGAAAAATTATAAAGATTTCTTTCTCTTCTAGTGAAGAATAATGCTAAACTTTCTGTTAAGATCTTTGTCAAGTAATTTAAAAATTTCAAGTCATTTTTATATCATTATCTAAATTACCCAGCTCAGTTACATCAAGATGGTTAGGCAGATGTTGTAATCCTCTCTCTCTACAAGGGGAGAAACACACACATTATGACTTGTTTAAAATTATACATTTTGTCAGTGACAGTGTGAAGGCAAGTGCTGGGGGGCTCCCTTCTCCTGTATTGTGCTTGGCACAGAAGCCTAGACTGAGAGTGGTGATAGAAATCGTGTTCTAATCTGTTTTAAAAATATAATTTAGACATAGTGTTTACCATCATAATTAATGCACGTAGGATTTTCTCTTACTTAGAGAAAGTAGAGGGAAAAAATGAGGTTAATATTCCTTAGGTTTGCAAGTAACAAAGTGTTTATCAGTAGAGCTTAAAAACTTGTCACAAAATATATTATTACTTGCCCATTGACAGCTCATGTCATAGAGTTTTTACATGAATATCAGTGAATTCTGCTGTGTCTATTTTTAAAATATTTAGACTGGAAAAATGACATTTTCAAGTCAAGAATATTAGTATAAGATATGAACTTACCCTTTCAGTTAAGTTGGGATTCTCTATTCAGAGTGAATTTTCTTCTGTATAACAAGCCCACTCAAGCCTAAGGACCTTTGTCCTTGCTCTTACCCCTACTGAAATTCTTCTCTAGATTTTGTGAGCTCTGTTTTATTATTAAGTACTCAGTACAGTTGTCAAGTGTCATCTCAAAGAAGACTTTCTTAAACAACCATCTAAAGTATTCTTCTTCCTCCACCCTTGGTCATTCTCTATAATATCACCTTTTTTTTAATTTTTTTTTTTACAGCATTTATCAGTTTTCACAAATTAAGGTAATCATTATTTGCTTTCTTATTTTTTCCCCCTCTCTCCAGAATGAACACTATGAGAGAGGGGTCCTGTCCTTTGTTTAACACTATTTTTATTGTATAATTTTAATTGAAATTTATTTTCTAAATATGTTGCTTTTCTCTCATTCAACATTGTATTCTTATCATTTAGAAAAATGTCTGGCTCATAGTAGGTACTCAATTTGTCTATATTAAATAAATGAATAAATCCAGGACAGATATTACTTCTGCAGATTTCTAAAATCTAGCAAGTGTTTGAGGTGGAATTCAAAAAAGCCAGTAACATTTTTGGATAGTTTTAATTATAGTACTTGTTTAAATATTAATGCAAATCAGCCTCCCACAGTTTTTATTCATTCTCTCAGCAGAGGTCAGCTTTCTGTTGACACACTGAATACATCTAACCTCTCTTCTGCTTTTCATCTCTTAAAATGATAGATGATAGTGTCCTTGTCTTTTCTGGGTCTCCTCCTTTCATAGTAAACCTTTTCCACTTCTTTTTGCCATAAATCATATTGCACAGTTTTCACAGCCGCATTACTCTTGCCCTCCTCTCTACTTCCTTCTTTGGCCAGATTTCAGCTAGTCTATATTCTTCTTAACAAGAGTTCTATCGAGTGTGGGAAGGATCTTAATCTCTGTCCTCCAGGAGTGCTGGAGAACTGTGGTTGATGGTAAAGGCTTTAAAGTCATTCGGATACAAGCTCAAATCCTATTTTTATTTATGAATTGACTTGGGATAAGTAGGTAAGCTCTCTAAGCCTGAGTTTTCTCATCTGTAAAATGAGAATAAGAAAGGTAATCAGGTATATAAACCACTTGTTTGAGTTCCATCATACTTTCTCATAATTTTTGATTCAATTGAGAAATTGAGACAGGTACAAACAAGGAATAAAAATATTAGCTTTATTGCTGATAAAACTGAACTAGAGTCACATCTGATGCTGATCCTAAGATGGGCTGCCTAACACTTCCTTCACTTGTCTAGATGGTAAACTAATAGTCAACTAATTCTCCTAGTTATTTTTCACTCTAACTGCTCTTAAACCAACTTTTTTCCTCCCTCTGTTAGTTAGGCAAATAATTTTATAAACCTAGTACAAGACTGTATATATATCTAGATTTACTTTTAAAAATATAATTCCATTATTCCAGCCTGATTATCTTTTTAAATTAGTTTTCTGTAATTGAATCAATTAAGTATTCATCTAGAGTTTTGTCATTTATTAATTCAACAAGCTCACTTTCCAAGGTTCCTTTTATGCTGTTTAATATAAATGTTGATCAAGTTATAGTCAATAGCAAAATAACATGGCACATCACTAGAGTTTTTCTTACCTAATTTTTTTATGGTGACATTGGTTAACGAAATCCAATAAGTTTCAACTGTATACTTTAACAATAAGGCATATATACATATATTTACACTGTGTGTTCACCTAAACATAAACAAATTAAAAAATAAGAATCATATCATATTGACAAGATACAGCATCGATTTATGATAGAATTTTTGCTGTATGTTGACTTCTTGAGTAAGATGGAAACTTTGACTAAACCTACTCTCATCTCAGCAATGTTTCCTCACTCTGTAAACCAGAATATTGTTAGATATAATATCATGTCCCTGTTTTGAAAAATATTGTGCTGTGTATAGTAATCTTATTTTTAAAATCCCATTTCTTGTTCATAGTACATGTGTACAACCCTGTAGTGTTTACTACATCCTTTTCTAAATGCCCCAAAATAATTCCAGAACTTCATAAGGATCCATATAAAGCCAGTTTGTAGGATTAAACTTTACCCTTTGAACTATGGAACACTTGCCCATGGAAATTCTATCACTTGATTCCTCAAAGATAATCAAGAGTAGAATAGCCAATCGCATCTTCAAAGTTTTCCCCATATGCTAAGAAGTAATTTGTTTGGGTCTAGAGACTGGCTTCATTAAAAGGGTGAATGTTTACCTACTATCATTTCCTTATCTTTGTGTTCAATTTTCTTCTAACCCTGTCTCTTCTGCACTCCAGCATAAAGATTACCATCTTTGATAACCCATCTGGAAAAAGTAATTCTGCTTCCTGTTAGCATTTAACCATTTACCCTAAGTAAAGGACCAAACCCTTCTTTCTTTTTATGTCCAGCCACTTAACACATAGATAGAAAATATCTCTAGTAGTTATCCCTAATTTTGGTGTTCATGACAATAATTATGCTCCTCTGGTATTTATTTGTCCTGAATGTCCTATCATTATCACCATCCATCACACTGTACTAAGACAAACAAAACAAAAACACAAACGTTTTTTAGAGCATTTGCTATATTGCCAAATTTCTCTTTTGATAGATAATTGTGATTATATTGACATTTTATTCTTATTTTATTCACCTTTCTATCCTAATAAATCATTCTGCCTTTCAGAATCACTAGAAATGGGATTATATTATATCATTTATTTATTTTAATATTGACTTTTATAAAATTTTAACAAAATTCAGATTGTACCTAGAATCGTCTTAGCACTGTTTTAATTTTTAAGTTATTATAGTATTTTTTTTTACTTTTCTGTGTTATCCTTTTTTTCTTTTACCACTACAAGTTGCTCTAGTGATTTCTCTCACTTCGTAAAGAGCAAATTGTTAGAAAAGAAATTTAGTTTATAGAATCTCAAAATCTCAAAGGAGAGATTTTAAATATTGGGCATATATACATGATATAATATTATGGACATATTAAAGTATTTATGAGAATGTTCAATAATGTAATAAAATATAAAAAATAAAAATTACATAAAGAGGAGAAGGCACCAGATGTTACTATATAAACCAGAATGTATTTATATAGGGATGAGGGATAAGGAGTGATTTATATGTTTTTGTATTATGATAAGATAGTATTGTTTGATTTTTTAAATTGTTACAGAAGCAGCAACATAAATATATTTGCATTATAAATGATATCATCAAAATTATACATATTAAACTATGAAAATCTCCTCATTATAATTACCCCTTACTCATAGTCCAATCAATGCCAGCATAGGTAACTTTGATAACATTTTAAGAGGTAGAGTATTAAATGAAATTTTCAGTTTTGCCTACGTTTGTTACTTTATTCAAGTTTTCTACTATCTCTCAAGTCAAATTTGGGCATTTATATTTTTCTGAACACATCACTTTTGACTTTGTTTATTTTTGTGTACTTGCTCTCTCTCTTTCTGAATGTCTTTCTGTCTCTCTTTCTCTCCCTCTGTCCTTATCTCCCTCATTAACTTTTTCCATTCACATATTTTTCTCTCTTTCTCAGTGATGGATGAATGGGTGGATGATACATAGTATCGATGCTCCACTTTTTCTGTCAGGTATTTATTATTTGTACAAAGTGTTAAATTCTAGAGCTATATTCTAATTATATGCCCCAGGCCATTCAAAACATATCTGAGTGATATGTATGAGATGCGATTATAAATGTTAAAATTTTACATTCTCTAAGCTTATTATTCACACTCTCTGAAATCATGAATGTAAGTATGTGATGTTCCAATAATGTTTCTGGATAACGGTCTTGCCTTCTCTTCCTTCTTTCTCCCTCCCCTCCTCCCTCCTTCTTCATCTTCCTCCTTTCTCTCCCTAGTACTTCTCTCCCTCTCTCCCCTTCCCCTTTCCCTCTTTGTTTACTTTTAGAGCACACTTTCATGTCCACATTTACAAACTTGAGTTAAAGGGAAGATAAGAAAAATGGCAGCCCAAACTTCTTCCAACCAAGATTCAATAGAAAAACATATTCCAACCTTTTTATGGTGTAATTGTTTGTTTTCTTATGAATTAGTTGCTGCTTTGTTAATACATGAAATAATTCATTGCGTGTCAAAATATGTTCTATAAAACATCTTCCTCCTAATTAGTCGAATGTCTTGTTTACAGAGAGTAACTTCCATTGGATTCAGCATAATTCAAGTTTTTTTTTTTTAATTTTAGTATTTCTTCTATTTCAGTTCCAGAAACTATATTAATTTTAGATTATCTGTCTATTGTGTTATTAAATTTAGGTGTCTTTAAAAATGATCTTATAGCAAAAAACAAACAAACAAACAAACAAACCCTGCATCTATTGTATAATTATAACTATTAAACAAGAGGAAAAATGCACAGAAACCCCTCCCAGAAGAATATGTTAATATATTAATAATAGTTATCTCTTTTTTTCTTATTTCTCTTACTGTCCTGTATTTCTGTCTGTTCTTTATTGAACACACATTATCATTAGATGAAAAAGTAAACATTATTTTAAAGGTCATCTAAATTTCAGGATTAAAATTTGGGAGAGAAAAAAATTCCTTTTTTTCTCGTTAATCCCAAAAAGGTGATATAACTGGATAGCCTACATTTAGAATTTCGAAAATTGGTACCATTAAAAAAATAAATATTAACCTGTATACACAATTTTAAACGTAATAATACATTATTATTTTCAATTATTTGGAAATTTGGGAGAAATAGGAAAAAAATTATTCCAGCTATTCTACAAGAATAGTGAGTGCTAACATATACTTTTCCTATTAACTTTTTATGCATATGTTCTTTATATTTGGTTTGATTTGATGTCTAGTTTTAAAATTTTAACATCGTAGCAAATATTTTTTCATGTTATCATAAACTTTTCATAGAGACACTTTTACTGGCTGCCTAATAAGTCTTTTGATTGCCTATGCCATGATTGTATAACTGTTGTCCTCCTATGAATATATTTTTTATATATATTACAAATAATGCAAAAAAAAACCCAACCAAACCCACAACTC
>NW_006436298.1:40415404-40417459 GCF_000325575.1 Pteropus alecto
TCTTTCCCTCTCTCCTTCTATGCCTCTTTGACTACTACTCCCTCTTTCTTTCTTTTTTTCTGTCTGTCTGTCTGTCTCCCTCACTCCTTCTTTCCCTCTCTCCCTCCTTCTTCCCTTTCTTTTACCTTTCTACCTTTTCTTTTTCATAAATCATTTGCATAGGCTGCTTTCTGAGAAGTAGTGTTGTTATGTCAAAGGAAAATAACAATTTTTAAAGACTCCTAACACCCTCTGTCAGTTGTTTTTCTAACAAGAGTTTAAAAATTTACACTCCTACCATCAGCATATAAGAGTGATCTGGAAATTTTTTTAATTTTGATATTGGAGATTCTTTTGCCATCTTTTTTGAACATGTAATTATATTGACTGGTATATTTACACAGACAACTATAGCAGACATTTTCTTTTATATAAAATTTGAAAGGTTGGTCTTCTGGGGGACATTTACTGGTAGATGGCATAACCTATCAGCTCTGATAAATGCCATTCTCTCCCTCTGGAGACACTTTTGATAACAAATTCAGCCAGCCAGATTTTAAAGTTTTATTTAATGTCATGTTAGGGTATGCATGTGTGTTGCATACTGAGGATATGTTTTAAGGTCAAAATGATAGCCCGAGTGGTAGCTAAATTTTATATAGCTATAATCATACCACAGTTTCAAAATAGATATATAATACCTCAGTTGCATGGTACCAACAGATTTGACTGGATCTGTGGGGATACAGGCAAAATTTTGCAAACACAATGAAAATTGCTTAATTTTTATTCCCAATGACAAATGAAAAGTGTACTTAGTAATCCAGAATGTCTTAAATCTCAGAAATGTTTAGGCTGATTTCTTCTCAGTGTGAAAATTTCTTGTGTGCTAGTTTTGCTGGTCTCAGACATCATTCTATACCATAACAACACCTCACATTCCTGGGCATGGTACTGGTAGCTTCATCTCCTTTCCTATAAAATATGAAGTCAGTGGTTAAGCTTGTTCTGCCATGTACTAATGCAGGGTAGTGGTGGTTTTGAATGCCTTTAGATCCATTGCTCTGGATGTATCAGGAAGTTCAGGTAAGATAATACCCGCCCCCACCCGCCCAAACCCCTGGAATCCCCTTATAAAGAAGAAACTAAAGCTGAGAGACTGCAAGTAACTTTTCAAGTCATAAAAATAAATGATAGTATCCCAATAAGGTAGGCTTTTTGACTATAAATACAGCATCTTTTCCCTTTATCATAAGTGGAAACAAGCCAGCCTTGATTCTAGAGAAAGATCATTCTAATTCAATAAGACCTGTTTTAAAGTAATCATTCAAAATTAATTAAGAGAAGAGTTTGCATAATATTTAAAAAGGTGAACTTTGTGGCCAGACAGACCTAAATTTGAATTTCACTACCAAGTAGCATGATAACCTTAGGCAAATTACTTAACCTCTCAAAGCAGATTCATCTATAAAATTGAGTATAACATGAGATCATGCATATAGAATAGTGTTTGACACATAGCATGTGCTCAATAAATGATCTTATTTTTATGTTAAATTCATTATTTTTATTTTATGTTTTATTGTTAAAAGGGTAATCCCAAACTAGTTTACAAAATTTAACTATAGCTATATATTAATATTAATATTAATGTATTATATTTTACATAAAATTTGTTGAGACTGTCATGGTGTTTTAAAAATTACTTCATATCCCCAGATTTTATTTTCTACTAAAGTTTGAGTGTTTTTTTTTTTTTTAATAAGATTACTCTCTTTGTAAAAATAAAAATTTTTAACCTAAGACTCTCTTTCAATGTAAAGGTCAGTGTGAGATGTAGCAGATACTTTTTATGAAGATATCGAGATAGAAGGCCTTAGTCAATCTTTGTTGCCCTGAAGGACCACAACAAAATGAAGAAGAAAATTAATGTTTTGTTGAAGAGGGTGATGCTAGTGCTATATAGGAATTAACAAAACCTGGGAGAAAGAGGCTCGACATTTTTAAGATTACAACATTTCAACTATTTACTGGGATTCAGATCTAATCAATACAATGAGTAGCAAGTTATCTTCC
>NW_006436298.1:40417509-40467316 GCF_000325575.1 Pteropus alecto
AGGACAGAGGTCAAGCACATTTAAAATCCAAGAGATTATAAACTTCAGTGTGAAGATAATGAAAATTTTCATAATCCCAGTCTATTAATTATAGGTGATAAACTTTAAAAAGAATTAAGCCAATTAGTTCTTATGGTGCCAATCTAAAAAGCTTTAGAGTATCTGATAGCTCTGGAATAGTTTAGAAAACACTTCAATTCTTGGATTATCCAAGATTTTATTTTTTTATTTCCTTAAGCCACATGAGACACCACACTGAAAACACTTCTTGTTTCTTAAAGTCCTTCATCATCTGTGGCTGCATATTACACAACCAAAGAAAGAACTTTCTGTTTATAGAATTCAACTAGTTTCTGTGGCAAAGGTCATAAAGTAATACATTGAGGATTTAACTTCTATTGGACTAAAAGCTAAGGAAATGAATTTCTATCTCTATCACCATAAATCTACAGAGATGCTGTCCATAGAGTCTAAAACAAATGACCATTTTCCATGTCACACGTCAAACATGGATTGTTCACAGGTGGTTCGAGTGAACATTTGACTTTTGGTTCCATTAATAAGCAATCATAGTTTTTTTCATCTACTTGTTCCCATGGGATACTATTTGGCTCTGTTATAGAGTTCTTGAAGGTGATCAAATGACAATTTGATATACAATTAAAAAAAAAATCTCTTAGTGAAAGTTTTATAAGTCTATTGTCGTAGTTCCCATGGCACAATATTTCTTTTTTGTCATATATCACTCAAAATGTAAAAACGAAATGGCACATGATTTGTACTCTAAGGACTGCTCTTTATTGCAGTGGTTCTTAAACTTGCCTGAATTTAGAATCACCTGGGACATTTCTAAAAAGTCAATTTCCCTTTACTCTAGATTCAGAATCATTAATTCTTGAACGAGACTAAGAATCTGGACTTTAACAAGCAATTCAGTGATTCATTTGATTTAGATGAGTTTGAGCCATGTCTTCAGCTGATAGGCAGTGACATCTAGAAAGTGGATAATTGTTGAAAATCACTTTTTGATCAAAAGACATACCACTGAGCCCCTGAACTCAGATCTGTTCACACTAATTTGGTGATGGCCATAGAATTAAACCACTATACAACTAAAAAGCTTAAGAAAAGTGACCCCAACATTTTAGAGCCTCATCTTGTTTTTGTCTGAGCAAGAAACCATAAGCTCTGAAGCAATTCATTTAAAAAATATATGGAGTTCTTGTTGCATTAGAAAATGCATGCTTTTTCTTTTCAAATATATCTATATATAAAACAAACTTGGGTTCCCATTGTACTTTTCCTTAAAATACTAAAACAAGGTAGATTAAAATTGTGAAATTTTCCAACCAGTAGAACTGCAGATTGAGAATATGAAATAGTAATGGGAGCAGGTAAAGATAGGAGAAATATCTTTAGGCATTCCTTTTCATTAAATATTTGAGATTAAATTAGAATAATGTTGCAATTGACTAAAGATGACATTTTTTCTTGCTTTAAGAAAGTTTTTAATTTTCTCATGTTACTTTAGTTTTTTTTTTTCTATTATATCATCCTCTATCTTTTATCCTTATTTCTCTCCTATTTTTTTTCTTTGCTACTTTTTATAGTCCACTTTTTCTTTATACTTTCATTTCCTGTCTTTTTTAGGGTCTCTTTACATCTGTTCTCTCATTCATTTTTGCCCTATTGTTTGGTTTACACGAGCATGTGGCACTGACCAACTAACTAGCCGGAAACCACCATTAATTCTGAAGATCATTCTATGTTCATAGGGGCATGGCTATAAAAACTCTTCAGGAAATCTGACCTTGCGGATGCTTTCTGTCAACCATGTTCTCTAGAGTTATTGTTTTTGAATGGATTGAATGTAGCAATCACAGCTCTTCTTTTATCTCCACTAAGTTCAAGTCTGGGTCATCTCAACAGACATTTTAGCTCCTAGTCATCCATGGGCTTTGCATCTTCCTCAGAGGCTGCTTTATTCTTGGTGGGTGGAGTGGGTGGTGGGTGGTCCAGAGGTATTTTGGCACTTAAATTCTTATCCCCATACTTTACAGAGCCCAGGCTGTAACTCTGTCATCACTCACCTCTCTCTTTCCTCAGCATCTTATTTTCTGGGTACACATTAAAAATATCCTTTTATGGAAGAATCAGCTAATCCTTTTAAACTAAATGCTAAGCCATCTTCTACCATTGATAGTTCTACCTTGGAGATTTTATGCCACATATCAAATCTTCCTCCCCTCTCCCCTTGGCCTTTTCAGTGTTGAAATTCTAAAATATATAGATAAGTGATGGGCTTTTAGCTGACTTGATTCAATTTCTTCATTATAGACTATAGAGTATCCTCCTTATTGGGCTGAATCCATGCCAGACAATTTGTCCTACGGAGGGGGAAAACACACACACACACACACACACACACACACACACATTTGTGAGGAAAGCAGATGGTTCTAAAATAGAGTGGAAACAAGCACACAAACTTTTCACCCACCAGGAACTTTAATTATGACTCCAGTCAGAATTATTCTCACAGGGGAAGAATAAAAAGGAAAATCTTTAATAGGGTTTACTTCATTAGTGAAAAGATGGCTAGAAAACAAAGAATTGCAAACAACTAGGCAGTATTTGGAGAATGAAAATATTCAACAGATAGTAACAATTTAAGATTAAAATACTTACATGGACCTTAACTGAACTTCTAAGATTTGAGAGCCAAATACTGGGGAGTCTTAGTTTTGTTTAGTTGCTTTTAGCTAAAATCTAAGAGCTCGGATGAGCCTCAAGTCTTTTCATGGATCATAAAGTACTTTGGATGACTGGTCTGATCTGCTACAAGACTAGGCCATGTTCACTTTTGTATATGTTGCCTATTTATTGTTTTTTATAAGTCTTCAGACACTAAGTCTTGGTGTTAAAAGATATGAGCTACAGAGGGCTATAAAGTTACCCAGCTGTTCTGAGAAATGTTTTATGTTTAGTGTATTTGTTTCTTTAATCGTGTAGAAAAAGTTGTCATCATACAAGGCCAACCAGCTTTTCTTTGTCTTTCTTATGACAGAGTAGTGAGCTGTTGAAGACTATGAGATAAATGAGTATTTATTATTTCATGAGCAGTACTGGAGTTTAGTGTCTAAAAAATATAGTCATACACATTTAACATATCCCGTTGTAGCAGTTTTACTGCTGACTCTCTATCTTGTGAGCTGCCTCACTTTTTTCTTCTAAATTCCAATATACAAAATTTTAGTCCAATTTCTTCTCACTATTAATCACATGTAAAGTAGCATTTGCTGTTACTCTTTGTAGAAGAAAGATACCACAGTGCTCTAGTTTTCTGTACTCACGAAGTGTGGGCTACCTCTCTTTTCTCTTATTTAATACTTTCTCTTCCCTAAATCTTTCCTTTATCTTCCTCTAAATAAGCATTGTTCTCTGACTTCTGTTTTTCTGAACATTTTTAACCTAAAATTCAACAATAGCTATCTATTACAGGGTTGAGAAAATATATGTTGTTTTACCTCCAAATCTCAATCATATTGAATAATTTTAAACATAGTACAACAATTTTCTATAGCTAGCATTTATATTTTCTAACTTCAAACACAGAGGTGATATAAAAAAGTAGAATACTTATTAGAAATTCTTCCGAAGAAGGAAAAAAAAAACTAAATGCTGTCATCAGTGAAACCATAAAACTGCAAGGAGCAAAGACTATATAGAGGTTAAGGGAAATGGAGCATGGGTCATGGAGAGAAAATTCCCCAAAGAATCATATTTCAGACAACTGCTGTTTGAATAAAACCACTTCTGGGCACATGTTTAAAGTTAACCTCTAGTTACTGTTTTATATAAGATTCAGTATTAGGGAGGCCATGGTGTATAATAATAATACTGTTATCTTCATTATGTGGAACTCAAAACTTTCAGAACCTTCTCTATCCATTAATCCTGTGATGTCGTCTTTCAAGATTGTTTAGGAAAACACTGTGCAGATCCTTCTACATCCTACAGAAGGGGATGCTTGTCTTTGTTTTCTCATTTTACAAATGGGGAAACTGAGGCACAATTGCATGCAATAGGGCCGAAAGGAGAAGGTGAAATGAGGGCTACACTTCCTGGCATTGTTCGAATACTCATGGACCTCAAGGCCTGTTGTGTTCCTGAGGTATGATTTGTAGGTTAGATTCATTCTCATTAAAATGATTTTGCCAGACGTTCTAGTCTGTCTGTTGGCAGAATTGCATGGGGAATTCGTAATAAGACAGTTGCCCTAACAGTTATTAATATATTGCTTTTCTGACCTCTGAGGGGTATTAGACACAGAGGGATATTTACCAAAAATATTGTGTGAGAGAGAATGAATCTGAGAGGCACTGGAAAGGAATGTGGCGTTAAAACAAAAGGACTTTCAGTGCGTCTCAAGGCTTTTGGACTTATAATCGCTTTTCAGTGGCTTTCAGACAGCTGCAAGAGGCCCCAGGAGCTTTACTGTGTGGCTGTGACGTGTGCGAATGGATTCCATGTAACTTTGTATGTGAAATGTGTGCTCATTCCGTGCCCACGGAAGGCTGCACTTCTAGTATGAGATAGTGGTGATTTTGTAAGTTTGGCTTTCGCGTTTTGTAACTTTAGAAAAAGCTGCTGATGAAGTTTATTCCTTTTTGAGCTCTTATAGAACTCTAGCGGTAGGATAATTTACTGAACATTTTTTTTTTACTAACTGAAATGAACATATGTAACCAGAATTTGGCATCGTGGCAATGTTTAAAAGTGGCATTATGTTTTAAAAGGTGGAATGGTAGTTATAAACTCTCAAACAACTGAAAATCACTCAGCTGCCCTTTTAAATCTTCATTATTGGATTACGTTACTTGTTTTATAAACATCTAAGTTTTAAAACTTTTTGGCTACTATTAGTAAATTCAGAATAAGCTAAATAAATAAAATGCTTCCACAATATGAGTAAAATGTTTAGTAAAATAGCAGCAATTTTCCCTAAAAAAATCTTAGTGCTCTTTTTTTTTTTTTTTTTTGGTAATTATAAAGTCATTCAACATCCTTTTAGGGAATTTGTAAAAATAATGTGAAGAAGCAGAAAAAGAAATCAACCATAACTTCTATGTCCTACTCAAACTCTCATTGTCAAACATTTTGACATAATGGTAGAGTTTCTCCAATTTATTTTGTGTGTGTGTTTATGATTGATATAATAGCATGTATCTTTTATTTTTACATCATATATACTTTCCAATAAAATAAAAAACAATTTGTAAATATCTTCCCTGATGGTTGCATAATAGTGCAAAATTGAGATCAATTAATGTAAACACCATTCATTCATTCATTCATTCATTCATTTATATATTTTTATTATGGTGACATTGGTTAACAAAATCCAGTAAGTTTCGGGTGTACAATTCAACAATAAGGCATACATAGATATTGCATTGTGTGAAAAGGAGTCAAATGTGTGGTGATAGAAAGAAATCTAATTATGGGCAGTTAACACAATTTAAAATGGAAAATTTGGGGATGTGTGTGTTAAGCTGTCTTAGAGCAGCATAGCATAATGGTTTGGAGCAGAGTCTGTAGTTAGAAAATCCTGAGTTTGTATCCAGGTTTTCTTACTTACTAATAGTTTATTTGCCAGGTTCTTCTATGTCTCTAAATGTCGACTATTCAGACTGAAATGTGGCAAGAACATTGTATCCACTTTGCTGTTCCTTTTTCCAGCCAAGGATTCAATAATATGTGTGTGCTATAGAAGTTTCATGAGTACACATACAAGGTTTAATTTTTCTACATTCTTTATTCTCAACTACTCTAGGCTGAATCTTTCTGTTTCCTTAACATTTGAAGTCATTTTCACTACTCTGTGGTTCTCAGCTATTAAAATGTCAGTATAGTTCAGTTTAGAATTTCAATCTTAACTTTTTCTCTCCAAGTCCAGGCTTGCAAATAATGAGGAATGGTCTACATTTCTACTACTTAAGTTTGGGTTCAGGGAGAAAGGATTAGGGCAAAGAACACAAGTCATTTTATCTTGGTTTTTGGAACAGTCTTCTCATGCTCTTTTTCTGGTGAAGACCAGTTGACCACCATCAATGTCCTCATTGTGATAGTAATTAAAACACTTGCTTTCTCCAAACACTTGCATGGATACTCATGCACTGTTCTCACTGTGTCTACAGGATTCTCTGTCTCCTGTCCAACTTCTTTCATCCCCTTTTCACTTCCAACCATGGCTGACTCTTGATAGTTTCTTGCTACTGGTATTCCCTTGCCTGGTGGACGAGACTCTTAGAGTGGAGGGGAGGCTGTTTAAGAGATTCTAGCCAGATGACTTCTGTGGTGTTCCTTGATCAATGTTACCCCTAAATAATAGTGCTGGCTGCTCCTCTGGTGGATAGCAATGTGACACAGTCTTGACAGGTATGGCCTGTATGGTTGTGCAAATGAAAGAGCATTCTTCACTGCTCCATTTGCAAATGGAAACATCCCATGGAAGACAGATTGAAAATTTTTGAGTCTTGGAATCTATCTGATCTGAACTTGAGTCCTGTTCCTTCCACTTCCTATTTTCCAGATATGCGACCTTTAGAATATTGTATAAACCCTTTGGCAATCAATTTTCTGAACTATCAGTAATATGTGAATAAGAAAGGTCAAATGGATTGATATAAGAATTAAATGATATATAGTATTACAGCAAATGTCTGTAGCTTACTTCTTCCATCTCTTTGTTCATTCTACAAATAGGCATGCAGCCTATGTTTTTCCTTTTTCTTTTCTTTTTTTCCCCTCTTCTTTCCTTTTGTTGTCCTGCAATAATCAACCATCTAAACTTGATGGGCCACAGACACAAAAATTTCCATGCCTTGACTGGAGTCAGGAGCTTCATGGGATTCTTCTTTTGAGGTGCGTAATGATTAGAGAAGTGTATAGAAAGAGGAGGTTTGTCCCATGTAATCTCTAAGGATGTGGTTTTAATATCAAAGCACAGGATGGCATGGTCTAAAAATTTATTTCAAGTGAGGGGAGTATAAAATCCATCTGAATAAATTTTAAATAGTCATATATAGGTTTCAAATAATTTTTTTAAAAAGTTTTCAACTTCCCTGGTCATCCATAAATGTGTTCATTTACTTTAATCTTTAAAAGAAGAAGTTTGAAAATAAAGAGTCCTAGAAACACATTAAGACTCATATTAAACTGCCTTCAAAATCCACTTTTGATAGAAAAATCCAAGCTGAAAGTTTTTCTAAGTTGCCAAAATAACTGTACAGGCAATAAACTTTAACATTGTTTTCCCCTAAGGGAAAACGATGCTGAGTGGATTTGATATAATTTTGTATTGAGACATAGGGAACTGGGAAAACACAAAGGGGGAAGGGATGATAGAGAGAAGAGAGAATTAACACATAGCAGAAGCACTGAAACTTTGACTTAAATACAAATGATTTTCAAACTGTTCTAGAAAACAAGGGTGATGGTCATAATTGCCCAGCTGTTGTTTGGAGAGTTCAGCAGCTGCACATAAGTGACTATACAAATATGGAGTTTTTCTGTTTTCTTCAATTCTTAAATGACTCTGGGTAGTGGGGATATTATTTTACCCCGAATGCCAGGAGGAAAAGCAATGTTTTTCTAAGAGATTCAGACGAATAAAAGAAGCAAGAGAATTGAACTCTATCTTGACATCATTTTCTTGAAATATTGATTCAAAGTGCAATTAATTATACCTCTCTCATTCACAGCATTTAGAATATTTTATGTCTTGATTCTTAAATTGCCTTAAGCAAATTTTGAAGAAAATATTCAGTTATGCTTTTTTCCTTCCAGTGACCTAAGGAATAAATGAAAATGTAATGTTTTTTTCCCCGCTTTAGTTAAGTATTTATTTAATACTTCCTATAGTTTGTGCAGTATTGAAAATTTAGATGTAGTGGAGGGATGCTTTAATTCAAAAACAATTCAATGGAAATGGTAAAATAAGCCTCATTTCTGAATTTTAGAACTATATGACAAGCACGTATCATGGGCTACATGTTAAATGGAGGTATAATAATTAACATAGAGGGTGGTTCGATGGCAGAGATCCTAACATCTCTACTGTTCAAACGTTAGAAGCCTCTAAGATACCGTTGAGTTACATTCTGAGGTCTTTTTTCACTTAAATGTTTTTGGATTTACTTCTTTATTATTTTCTTTAATTCTTAGTTGGAACCAAACCAACCTGATTTCCATTTCCAACTACTAAATTCATACCATGTCAGAATTATTTCGGTTTTCTCTTTTTCCTCAATTTGCATGTAATTTTGTTTTTGCTGAGTTTTAAAATTAATTTTATTACCTGTAAATAATTTTATTTGTATCTACATTTTTTTTTTTCTGTTAAAACTGTGGACATCTTTGCAATGAAACGAATAACAAACAGTTGCTGTGTACTTACTGTGTATGGGAGATGATGCTCTACACTTATAGTTGTCTTAATTAATCCTCCATTGGACCTTGGGAATTTTTATTGTGATAAAACTGAGGAGCAGAGATGCTAATGTGATTAAATTAGAGCGCTGGAAGACTGCAAAACCAGAATTCAGACTCTCTTCTCATCTTCTCCTGGTCAATCATTAATGTTGTCATGCCCAAGATTCAGTTCTGTCTTTTCTCTCTGCTTCCTTGGTTATCACATTCTGATTTCCTTCAGTAAATATTAATTATGTGTTTCTAAAATATATTTTTCCAAATCTAACCTCTCTTGGAATTCCAACATCTTATGTGCACTTGCCTGGTTGATATCTCTACTTGGATATGGAGTAGGCATCTCAAACATAACTAGTCAAAGCAAAAGTACTGTTTACTAATATCTCTTACTTCACAATGAATTTCTCAGTCTTTCCCATTTAAGTAAATATAATCTTCCTCCTTATTGCTTGTCAAAAATATTGATGTTTTTATTCCTGTCTTTTACTTGTTCCGTATTTAATCAATCAGCAAGCACTATCAAATTTATCCCTACATTATATTCTAAACCGCCTCACTTTTATCTATCTTTAGTATTGCCACTCTAGTCCAAGATTTCATTGTTTTCCCTGGTCTAGAGCAGGAGTCTTTACATAGGCCTCCTGGTTCTATTACTGCCCCATACAGCCTATTTTCAATGTAACAGTTACAGGGCAAGTGCTAGAATGCATATTGCATAGAGAACAGCTCTACAGTGGATTCCCTTTACAGCGAGGATAAAATAACTTATTGTCAGAATTACCTTTGTTATCATTCAGATCTTAGCTTAAATGACACTTGCTCAGGGATACTGTTCCTGATCATCTAGTGTAAAAGTAGTTACCATTACTTTGCAGATCACTATCTCCCCTGATCATTTTCTTATACATTTGATTATTTTTTCTTCGTTCATTACAGGAGAGGTTCCATGAGTCAAGTGCCTTGTCTATCTTAGTTATATGAATAAATACTTATAACAAACACGATTCAAATGGAAAAATTGCATGTCATCACACTCCAAAATTCAAACATTTAATCAATATGCTCTATTGTCGGTTGTACACAACTTTACATATTTTTGGGGAAATATTATTTCTAGACATGGTATTGAGTCAAAAAGTAGCCATATTTTAAATTTTGATAGACATTGCAAAATTGCCCCATAGAAACTTGCTTACCCAGAGTAAATGAGACTTTCCATCTCTCTATTCTCTCATTAACACTGGGTATCATTAATTTTCCCCCAATTTTTGTTTATTTGAAAGGTGAAAAATAATATTTTAGTATTGTTTAAATTTGCATTTATTTTATTAGTGGTTAAATTAAACATTATTTCAATATCTAAATGTCTTTAACATTTCTTTTGTGAATTCCCTGTTGTATTATGGTGCCTGTTTTTCTGTTTCCTTTTACCATTGCTATATGAGGGCCCTTATATATACTGTAAATCATTTTAACCAGTTACTTTAAATTTTTATTTTATGCTTATTAATGTTGTTTTTGTGCTATATAGACGTTTCAGTTTTTATGCAGTGATATTTATAAAGTTTTCTTTAGTTTCCTCGGTGTTAGGTCTAGAAAGATTTTTGGTCCCAATATTTAAACATATTAACTAATATTTTGTTTTATTTCTTTTAAAGCTTTAGTTTAATTTTTTTATTTGCTTTTATATTTAAATTTTTTGTTTGAAATTTATTTTGATATAAAAAGTGATGTAGAGAATTGGCTTCTTTCTTTAAAAAATTTTTAAATGTAGTCAGTCGTTCTAGCATTGTTCCTCCCCCCACACCCCTATCCTTACTGACTAATATTTCTCTCAAAATTTTTTTCACATTCTATATTCCCGTGCATACTTAGGTCCATTAGTAAATTCTCTATTTCGGCATATTCCAAATGGCATTTTTTGGAAGGTAATTTTAGGGATTCTCTTTAGAGGGATTAATGGTTATATAAGTTTCGGTAATTTAGGACTATATAAGTTTAGACAAGTTTTTATAGTATTCCTCAGATTCTTAATATGCTAGAATTGATTATACATCTCTAAGAGTTGGATAAAGAAAGTATTTTGATGAATATTTGTCCATGGAAACCTTTTTGAGAAGCATTTTAGTTGCATATGTTTTGAGAAACCTGATCTATTTTTTATTAACCTGTCTATACATAGGCAAGTCTTTTAATTTATGAGCCTTTATATTTCATCATTTGATAAAGTGTGTTCATTAGTCTTTTTTTTTCACAATATGAGAGATTTTGTAAACAGTGTATACACCTCTAATAGAAAAGATATTTTACTTTTTATAGTTATGAGGGAAAAAATATGTCATGAAAATTTTTGTGCATCAGGCCTTGTTTGATGTTTTCCTTTTCCTCTCCATCTTCTATTTCCTTCTCTTTGTTTAAATTTAGAGAAATTTAGAGAAAGATCTTGGACAACAATAAAGTTTTCCAAAGGCTAACTATGACTAATCCGAGATTAGTCCAGTTAATTCTTATTAAGAAACAAAACCCCCCTGAGACCAAGAGGGAGAAGCTTACCAATAACAAATGAACAGATTAAAATAATTTGACAATTACAATCCTGAACATGGAGAATGAGCTAAGCAGGATTCAGAATTGGATAAGAAATTATTAATAATAAGTAAGGCATATGTCATAAAGTCTATTCTAGTCGTTTGTTACTTTTCAAGTTCTAAAATTCTCTTTAAAACCACACTAAAATGTAAAGTTTTAAATAATTAAAATTAACTGAATTTTTAATCTTGGTTTAGGAAAAAGGTGGAAAGTTAATGTTGAGACTAGTTAGACTTAGCTGGGCAGCGCACCTTCAGTTTAAAAATCTTATTTTATGCAATGTATACAGTGGAGAAAATTAAGAAACCTGATGTCAATTTGCTGTAATGGAACAATTCCTGAAGTTGAAACAAGAAAACTTAGGTTTGAGTCCTGACCTCTCACTAATTGTGTGACTTTACACGAATCACTTAGGCTCCCTGATCTTCCTATCTCTAAGGGCATCATGGTGTGCTGGAGCCAGCTCTTAAGATATGGCTAAGTGTGAGTATCTCCTCCAACTCTATGTTCGGCGACCTATAGTTACAGTAGTTTGAAATTGACCATAGTGGGAGTTTGTACACCATGGAAAGTGACACATGCTACAAAGCAAGGTACTTTTCTTGTTATTGTTGTCCTTGCTGTTTTTAGAGAGTCTATATGAGCACACCGCTGTCTGTAATCCATACCAATTTTAAAGACTTGCTGGAAAAATCAAAATGATTTAATAAATATGAAATAGCTTTGTTAAGTAATCATCTTACCCAGGTGAAAGCATTACATGTAACTTTATCTCTGAATATCTCTTTGAAGACTGAAAATAAAGAGCTATAGATATCTAAAGAGAACAAATTTTCAATCATTTATCTTTGGCTAAATTTGGAAATATTTTAGGTATTTTCATAGAGTGGTTATTTTATACATTTGTTTTTATGTTGAAATGGAAAACAGTGTATTTCTTGAAATTTCACCTGGTTGTTGTGGTTTAGGCATAGAAAACAAATTAGAATAGCAAATCTGAGCCTAAAAAAGATTACATAGTGCCTTCCAAAATTTGGTGCCAATGCATTTTAGATTTTTCATTCTAATCGATTATGGAATATATAATGTCATACTTCTATCATCCAAAACTCTTTGAGTCATAGTGTTTGACTACTCTAGGTAGATTAATGGAAAACCAAGAGAAAGCTCTGATCAGAGATACTAAAGGCTTTCTAATATAGTGGGAAGAACACTAAATTAAGTTACGAGAGCTGGGTTCCAGTCCTTACCATTGCCTTAATAGATGGGTGTGGAAGAAAAGTAGCCATGAGAGGATTTTTATCTTACTTCAAACAGAGTCATTTCTCTAGCAATATTATACTAAATATTTTCCTCCCCTTCTCTTCTCACCCACTTCCAAACCAGTCCATTGACATTCCACTTCTCAAAATTCGAGAACATTTTTTGTATAGGCTGAGTGTTGGAAATACTCTGCTTATATAGAAATAATTAATTATATAATTGACAAGCACGTCAGAAGATCAGGAAAAAAAATTGTAGAAAGGTAGAAGCCACTATAAAATCAGTTGGTTTGATAGCTAGGTCACTATACTGATAATATTGATCTATTTTAAAATAATACTTCTCCCCAAAAGACATAGAAATGGCCAACAAATATATGAAAAGATGCTCAACATCGCTAGCTATTAGGGAAATGCACATCAAAACCACAATGAGATACCATCTCACACCTGTTAGAATGGCTATAATCAACAGGATAAGTAATAACAAATGTTGGAGAGGATGTGGAGAAAAAGGAACCCTCATACACTGCTAGCGGGACTGAAAATTGGTACAGCCACTATGGAAAACAGTATGGAGGTTCCTCAAAAAACTAAGAATTGATCTACCACATGACCTAGCAATCCCTCTACTGAGTATTTACCCCAAAGACTTGAAAACTCATATCCAAAAAGATATTTGCACACTGATGTTCAAAGCAGCATTATTCACAGTAGCCAAGACATGGAAGCAACCAAAGTGTCCTATGATAGATGATTGGCTGTGGTACATATATAAAATGGAATATTACTCAGCCATAAGAAGAGACGAAATACTGACATTTGCTACAACATGGATGGACCTTGAGATGATCATGCTAAGCGATATAAGGCAGACAGAAAAAGTTGAAAATCACATGATATCACTTATATGTAGGATATAAACCCAAAAGCAACAAATGAACAGAACAGAGACTCATGGACATGGACAATAGACTAGTGGTTACCAGAGGGGAGGGAGTGGGGGGAGGTTGACGGAGTAAAAGGGGTCAAATATGTGGTGACATAAAGAAATCTAACTATGGGAGGTGAATACACAATGTAAATCTATATATGCCTTCCTGTTAAAATGTACAGCTGAAACTTACTGGATTTTGTTAACCAATGTCACCATAAAAAATAAATAATAGTGAAAAAAACACTTGATAAAAATATTTTCAGTGTGTAGAGATGAGAAGTTTAGTCTGATTAGGTCATCTGCTTAAGAAAAGTCTATTTCATTATCCTTTAGTGGTATTTGATTGGTTAAATGTGTTTCTGATGGCTTAGATGGGCTTTTCAAAAGTTGAATTTTTATGTATAGCCTAAGGTTCTCCAAAGTATTGCTGGAATCACAATGTTTAACCATACAAGTTCCTTTGTCTCCTTAGATAAGTCTTTGCCATGGTTAGTTTTAAGAATTTGAATTTTAGCTAGCCTAAAGTTTTGGTGCAAGCAGGAGATATTCATCGAGGCGCTACTAGACTAATGAAAGAGAGAGAACCCAGGCCAACTGAAAAGTGGCTTGAATTCTGTAGTCAGTAAAAATGCAAATGCTAATCATATTGACAAATCTCTGATTAGCTGACAGACTTCATATAATTTTCATCCACTTACTTTGATGAAATACCACAGTGTTCTTAATATTAAACAGAAATAAAATTTACTTTGATATTGCAGAGGATGGAGAGCTAGGTTTTGAAATAAAATAGGGACTTTGTGAAAAATCAAATTCAATTTAGGAAGCTGTATGCTTAGAAATAAATTACAAAATTCAGCTCATTTAAGCTAATTTAATCTGATACTCAAAGGCAATGTTAAAATAATATGAAAAATCTAATTATCACCTTACTTCAATAGCACTGTTAGAATGCTCAGAGCATATCCTACCAGGAAGCAGGAAGCACCGGAAATCCAACAGAAGGGCTGGTTTCTCTAAGATTGCAGGCCAATGAGGTTTTAATGTTGTGTATGTATCCTGATATTGGAAGAATGCAGAATTTTAACCTCTCACCTAATCTGTTTAGCACATTAATGCTTTCCTCTTTTTTCATAACAGCAATAAATGAAGGTGTTTTAGTGTGGAAAATGCTAAAATTTCACATCATATCTTGCCATATCTATTGACCCTTTAGTTAAATTCACAGTTCAACTACTCCACGCTCATTCCCAGGTGAGAGCCTTTTGTCCTGCTGCCACTCATTGGTATGTATCTGTGGTCTATCCATTTCTCAGGAATTTGCCGAGAGTCCCCATGTGATCTTTCATGACAATTCCAACCCAGAGCGCAGTTTTCTATCTCTCAATATGTTTAGGAGCTAGAGTATATGTTAGTTCTCTTAGCAAGAAACAATCATGAGACTTAATAGCATTATTAAAATGTTTTAAGGGTTGTTTCCTTACAATCAAAAGTTCTAAATATAGGTTGACACAAATTTTAGAATACACTTAAAATCGAAAGCTCTAAATATAAGTTGAGACAAATTTTAGAATACATGTATATTCATAGCACATTTACAAAGTTTTTTTGCTTTAAACATTTTTTAAATTTAGTAATTTATTCATTTGTTCACCATTTGCCATACATTTATGAACATTACATCTTACATATCAGATACTATCATAGGCATTGGGAACATAATGGTAAATGCATAGATTCGTTCTATATTCTTGTTTATATGGAAAGTTAAATAAGTAAACAAATGAAAAATATAGCTTATGATAAGGTGAAAGAAGGGAGATAAGCAGAGTAAAGAATAATAAATAATTGGGGATTATTTTCTTTTTCTCTATTTTATAGATTAGAACATGAAGCGGAGACTAGTTAACCAATGTTGATGGCCCATGGCCAGTTTAGAATTAGCCCATGTCTTAAACTCAGGCATGCCCCTCTGCTATATGTTGCTGCTAAAGAAATTTCAGTGAATATTTATTATAGTGGCAACTGAATTATGATCTAGGGGATTGGGGCTAAAATACTTTTTAAACTTTCAAGTTATTATTTAGAAAAATCAACTTCTGTATTGTCACCTCATAGAACAAAAAACAAAAAGCAGAGCCCAGAACCAACATTTTGAAATATGGGCAAAGGGTATGAACAGACAACTTACAGAAGAAACAAGTATGACCAATGAACACATGCAGAGATGCTCAACGTCACTAATAGAGAAATGTGGATTAAAACCGCAGTGAGATATATTCTGACCCAACAGACTGGTAAGAAAGTAAGACAAATAATTTCAAGATTGATAACAACATGAAGGAACAGAAAGTCTCTTATATCCTATCCAAGAGAATGTGAATTCTTCAGTGATTTTGGAGAGACATTTGGTAGTTTTTTTGTAAAACTGTCTAAGCTTCAGTGATGATTTAGCAATTCCTTTTTTGAGTATAGACCTAGTAGAAACTCTTCTATAGGGACTGAAACAAAACAGAACAAAACAAAACAAACAAAAAATATGGTCATGAATGCTTTTTGCAGTGGTAAAAAATTAGAAACAAAATCTATCAGAGAAATGGGTAGATAAATTGTGGGTAATTTAGATTATGGATAACCAGATTACAAGTATCAACGTGGGTTAATTTACAAACATAATTTTTAGAGAAAAAGGCAAGATTCAATATGGTGCTATGTATGTCAAAAAAGCACAAGGATTCTTTATATATTGGTATTAGATACACACATTTGCAGAAAAATATGAAATAGAATCACCTGAACTTGAGGAAGCACTTATTTCTAGGAATAAGGGAGGGCTACAAGAAGGTTCAACTATAACTAAAAGGCTTAGTTTCTTAAATCTAAAGCAAAGATAATGAAATATTAATAGTTGTTAAATCTGCTTAGTAATAAGTGTTCTATTATCTGTACTTGTCTATACATTTCAAATATTTCCTGACAAAAATATTCCATGATTTCATAATGTTCCTTGACACTGAATTATATCAGTCAGATGTTAACTTTATCATATAGTTTTTTATTTCTACTCATTCTTTTCTTCTTCATATACTATAGTAATATTATAAATGGAATTTTCTTTTCACTCATGGGTAAGTAAAAAAGAAAAGTCAATCTGTATATATATTTATATACTTACAATGGCTTTTATTTAGTAAAGAAATATATATTGAATTTTTTTAGAGATGGTCGAGACTATTGTAGAGCAGATAAGCTATAAGTATAAGACATCACATATCTTGTGTTATCTTATAACTTATAAGTTATCATATATTGCTTAAGATGTAGTCACAATGCAACTTTAAAAATTAATGAATATAATTATTTTCCCCACAGAAGCAAGAAGAAACTTTATGAAAATCTTCTTTCTTTGTCCTCATAGGCGATGCTGCCAAAATAGAGGTTTAGGTTGAGTAGAGAATATTCTGGCTTATATAGCCACAGCTGGTGTTGAGGACAGTGACAGGAGGACAGTGAAATTATTTCCTTGGATTTGCTATGCCTCCTCTCCATTAATGGTCGGCCTGTTCTATGTTGTGCGCGCCATTCTCGAAGTACCCAGTATCCTGGTGCTAAACCAACTATAAACTCCTGAGGTGGCTTTCAAGGCTCCACATGAATTGACTTTGCCTCAACTTTCTGCTTCATTTCCTACTTTTTCTTGGAGTTCCTTAATACATACAAACCTACATTATTCTTCCATGCTTATACTTACATTATTCCCTCTGCTTAGAATGCCTTCTGCTTCCCATGGCTTCCTCTTCTTGTCCAATTCTCATTGTTTTTCAAGACCTGCCCCAGACATTATCTTCTACATTCATTCTTGAACTCTGCATTGTAGTCTCACTCAGAATTTCTTATTGCTAATATTATCAAGTGATTCAGAGAAGTGGAACATTGAAAACTGTAAGACTAATAATAGATCTTGACACCCAAATGAGAGGTCATTACTTTGTCATTTCTCTCTAATATGTCACAGAGACTCTGGGTAAAATTAACCTCTTTTTAGAATCACTACTAAGCATTTTGACACAAGGTAACACGATGAACATTTAGACCAGAATGCTATACTTTATCTTTTGAGTCATTTCGAGATCAAAATGTTAAGTACAAAATAGGAAGTCATAAACACCTTTCAAAGTACCCTAGTTATTGATTTATTGATGACCATCCTTTTAGAACTCATTGAACTCTATCTATAGTAGACAAGCTAGAGATGTGTTTCTGTGACTCATTCTCATCATATCACAAGGTGCAAGGTGAGGACTGGATTTTCTTGGGTAAAATTATAAAGAAACTGACTTGAACCCAAATTATCTTTGAAGTAGTACAATTACTTTGGAACATTACTGAATTGTATTTGGGGCAATTTTAGATTTCATGTAATATTGGGCTTTTAACATTATTTGAGATAAAAGATTTTTCCATTTCTAGTCAAGAGGAGGTAGTAAATGGTATGTTTAGAAACCATTCACATAAGACTCTAGGGTCACAGAGCTGCCTTGGAGCATAACTCATTTCATTTAGAAGTGGTGATCTGTCGGAACAATTGTGCACCGAGAAGAACTGTGTAATACCCTGATGTCATCCTTCCAAAAGCCAATGACTCATTTTCTGATTGTAACTATACCTTTGACCACATCTACTATTGTTTAGTCAGACTGCTTACATGACCAATACCTTTGAAATTGAGCACTCCAGGAACTTTAATCATTAAATTTAATTTTTGGAAGAGTCACTTCTTAAAATTTTTCACTTACAGTTGACATTCAGTAGTAGTTTGTATTAATGAAATTTATAAAGTCTGAAAATTTTGACATTGTGTTTTAATTTAGTAGTATGTTTCTAGCCACTCAGGGGGAATAGGTGGTTAAATTATCTTCTTCTGCTTCTTAGGATAAGATTATGATAACGATCTCTGATGTATAAAATTCCTTTTACTTTCAGTCTTTGAATCTAGATTAAATAAAGTATGCATGTGAATGTATTTCAGCAAATTCTGTTTAATTAGTAGACCTATTAGTTTTACTAGATCTGTGACTTGATTGATATATCCAGAACCTGGGTATTTGGTAAATATTCTGAATCTATGCTTCATGACATTAGGGAATCTTTTATGAAGTCTTATTCAAATGTACTTTGGAGGTAATCTCTTACAGACATCACTAGATTAATTTGACACTAGACATGAAATTACAGTTCTAGGTCTATAGAAGTTATTCCATCACACTATCAGGCCAGCAGTTTCTGGACTGTATGGTGTGTGATAAGACCAGTGGATACTCTGGTTGTATGCCTACTGCTATACAGTCTTCATGATAACATAGGATATTTCGTAGCATCCTGTATCATTAAGTAAGACATTCTGAGAGCCCTCAGATACGGTGCATGCCAAGGCCCCGTAGTCAGGGGAAGGCAATCCCTTTCCTTTTTAAATCCTGATAAAGAGAAATTGCTTCCCATTCAAGGATGAAACGGGTCCAGTGTAATCAACTTACCACAAAGTAGCATGTTTTTCTCTTCAAGGGATGGTAGTGTACCAGGGACTCAGCATTGGTCTCCTTTGCCGACATGTTGGACAAAATGATTTAATGTCAATAGCTAGATGACCCTTGATGAGAGGGAAGCCTGTGAATAGCTTCTGTCCCTGACACTGTGGCTATTCTGTTTATGAATCCATTATGCAAGCACTGGGGTAATCAAGAACAAATGTCGACTGATATCTGTTTGATCAGTCGTCCTGGTCATCTAATTATTTAGTGCCTCTTCTTCAGTGGATGCTCTATAGTAGGTAATAAAGTATGACACAAATACTCTTTGCTCCTCTGATAGCGCTCACTCCACAGATCAAAGAAGCATTGTTAGGGTTTTATCAGATCCTGAGTACGTACACTCCTTTGATACATTGATGAGCCAGAACAATGACCACTGACGGAGTCTGAAGATCCCTGGCATACTCTGTGTGTTGAACCTAGGCCAGGACTATATCACTTGATATCCACATGCCCATAGCCTAGCAGGGGAAACAGGATAATGTTTTCCATTTCTGATATTAAGATCTGTACAGACTCAACCATCCTCAGAAGATCTCTATATTCCTCTTTGTCGGGTATACAGTTACTGAGCTAAAGAACAAAGAGAATTACTACTGTTAAAAGATGTTGTGACATTGCAACTTTCTTCCTCAGGGGCTTAATGTCTTTTAATCTTTGGATTCTATATGTGAAAATTGGCACAAGTGTGAGAATTGAGCAAGTGAGCATAAGTACATACACACATACACACACCACCCACCCACCCTCTTCTTAGTTATCCATCTTTATTGGCTCTAAACACACCATATCTGTTAGACATAAATCTCTGAGAGCTGAGGCCCATGGCTATCATTCTGACCTTACTGACCCAATGTAGTAATTACATCTGCTTTGCCTTTGATGCTTAAAGTCTGCCACCTGGAATCATATATATCTATTGTTACTAGGAAGCCTGTTCCACAAAAGCATCTTTTACCACCATTTCTAGCCTTCAGAAAATAGATACTATGAACTTCTCCACAACAGGAGTGACCCCTACCAATTTATTTTTTATTGCCTTAGTAAATGGGGGGTCCCCTAGGCCTTCCTGAAAATAGTCAATAGTGTTTTGTTGTTGTCGTTTTATGTATTAGATGCATACTAGCATGACCCTTTCTCTGAGCCTTTTGTTCTCTTCTTTCATACTGTTTCAGGTCCATTCTAGCATTTTCACACCACTTCACATAACCCTCCTTTTAAAAATGACTTCATTTTTAGAGCATTTTGAGAATCACAGCAAAATTAACGTACAGATATTTCCCATATACTCCCTGTCACACATGCATAGCTTCCCCCAATATCAACATCCCCCACCAGAGTGGTGCATTTGCTACAATTGATGAACCTAGGCTGATACATCATAATCACTCAAAGTCCATGGTTTATGATATTACAGTCCACTCTTGGTGTTGTACATTTCATGAGTTTGGACAGGTATATAAGGACATGCTTCTACCATTATTGTATCATATAGAGTATTTTCACTGCCCCCAAAATCCTCTGTGCTCTCCCTATTAATCTCTCTATACCTCCTAGCAACCACTGTCTCTGCAGGTTTGCCCTTTTCTAAATGTCATATAGTTGGAGCCATACAACTATGTAGCCCTTTCAGATTGACCTCTTTAACTTAGCAGCATATATTTATGATTCTTCCGTGTCTTTTTGAGACTCGATAGCTTTTACATTTTTCTTTTATTTGTTTTTTTCTTTTTTTTTTTTTTTTTTTTTTTTTTTTTTTTAGTACAGAATAATATTCCAGTGTCTGGATGTACTATACTGTATTTACTCATTCACCACCGAAGAACATCTTGGTTGCTTCCATGTTTTCGCAATTATGAATAAAGATACTATAAATATCTGTGTGTAGGTTTTCGTGTGGACCTAAGTTTTCAGCTCCTTTGGGTAAATACCAAGGAGTGTGATTGTTAGATGTGTGGGAAGAATATGTTTAGTTTCGTAAAAACAAAACAAACAAGCAAACAAACAGAACACCAAACTGTCTTTGAAAGTGGCTGTACCATTTTCGCATTCCTACCAGCAATGAATGAGTGTCCCTGTTGTTCCACATCCTCACCAGCATTTGCTGTGTTCAGTGTTTCCAATTTCAACCATTCTAAGAGGTGTGTTATAGATTCTTATTTTAATTTTCCTTTTCCTGATGACATGTGATGTGGAGCACCTTTTTACATGTATATTTGCCATCTGTATATCTTCTCTGGTGAGGTGTCTTCTGAGGTCTTTGGACCATTTTTAAATCAGGTTGGCTTTCTTACTATTGAGTTTTAAAAGTTCTGTGTATATTTCATGTAACAGTTCCTTATTAGATGTGTCTTTTGCAAATTTCTTCTCCAGTCTGTGGCTTGTCTTCTCATTCTTTTAACATTGCCTTTCACAAAGCAGAAGTTTTAATGATAATGAATTTCTGCTTATCTATTATTTCATGGATCATGACTTAGTTGTTATTGCTAAAAAGTCGTTGCTATACACAAGGTCATTTAGGTTTTCTCCTGTTATCTTCTAGGAGTTTTATAGTTTTGTGTTTTATATTTAGGTCTGTGATCCTTTCTGAGCTATTTTTGTAGATGGCGTAATGTCTGTGTCTAGATTCATTTTCTGCATATGGATTGCCAGGTGTTCCTATACCATTTGTTGAAAAGAATCTCTTTGCTCCACTGTATTGCCTTTCTTCTGTCAAAAATCAGTGGACTGTATTTATATGGATTTTTTTTTTTAATTCTCGGCTCTCCATTTGTTTGCATTTGTCTATTCTTTTGTCAATATCACAATGTCTTGATTACTGTAGCTTTACAGAAGTTGTGTACTTTCAGTACTCCAACTTCGCTCTTCTATTCTTTTTTGGCTATTCTGGATTTTTGCCTCTCCATATAAACTTTAAAATTAATTTATTGATATTCACAAAATAACTTGCTGAGATTTTGATTGGGATTGCATCGAATCTGTAGGTCAAATTGGGAAGAACTGACATCTTGACAATATTGAGTCTTCCTACTCATGAACATAGAATGTTTATTATTTAGTACTTTGATTTTCATCATCAGAATTTTATGGTTTTCCTCATATAGATTTTGTACATATTTTATTAGATTTATATCTAAAAATTTCATTTTGACATGCTAATATAAATGCTATTTGGTTTTTAATTCCACTTGGTCATTGCTGGTATATAAGAAAGCAATTAACTTTTGTATATTAACCTTATATTCTGCAATCTTTCTATAATTACTTATTAGTTCTAGAATGGTTTTTGTCAGTTCGTTCAGATTTTCTACATAGACTATCATGTCTTCTGCAAATGAAAACAGTTTTATTTCTTCCCAATCAGTATACCTTTTATTGTTTTATTGCATTAGCTAGCATCTCACTGATTTTTACAAGTCTACAAGAGCCATTTAAGCTGCATATTGGACCCAGATCAAGGAGTCTTTTCTATAAGCCAGATCCTGAGTCAGAGGAATTTGTCACCAAATCAGCAAACTTTCCCTTATCTGGCTCTGTATTCTAACTATTCCTCTTCCCCCACCTAAGGCCCACAAGATTCACTCCAATGCCAACTTTTCTAGTTTATACTGATACAAGTTACATCCTCAAAGTCATTTAGTGTATAATATCTTTTCTCCTTGAACAGGATAGCTTTCCCCTGTTGGGTTGTTTTTGCCCTCAGTTCTTGGTTTGGTGTCCAGGGTTGAAGATGGGAGCAGATTTTGAGGAGAACAGCATTCTCCTGCAGGGTTTCTGTCTTGCCCTTCTCTTACTCTTCTCTAGTTTATCTCAGCACCAGAAGGTCTTTTCATTTCTTTTGAGGGAACTGTCCTTGTATCACACTTTTTGTATTCCTTGTTCTGTGAGTTACAGAAGAAATTCTGTGATCTTAAATTCTCCATAGCATGACATCATGTTTTCAAAAAAAACTTATCTCTATATTTTAAGAAAATGATTTTCTCTTTCAATAAAGCCTAGCTCAAGCAAAATAAAAAATAAAAAAAAAAATCAACCTGATGCCTCATATTGGCCTAAAAATTCTGTTTTGATACTTGAAACCAAGCAACAACTCTCCTGAAATTTGCTGAATTTTGCTGCCCCTTGAAGCAAAGAATGCTATTGATTCAAAAGGTAGTATTGCCAAGGCGGCAACTATGATGAACAAAATGTTGGCTTGTTAGCTCAATAATGTCCTCTATGTCAAGTTATTGTAATATTATTGAACCTTTCCGATTATTCTGCACAGAAGCATTCTTATAATTCTGCTCGTGTTGGTTAGATTTTCTTTCTTTTGCTCCATCAGTAAGTGCCAGTTGTCTTCTCTTTTCATTTTCTTTTCTTGTTTGCCTCCAGCATCCCACCTGTCATCCCACCGTAATTTAGTTTTTCTTCCCTAATTTGCTTGGGTCTGGGAAACCATATACACAAACATGTTGGAATTGTGTGTTTAAGAGTTTCAACAATTTACTCTTCTTCCATGGCATCACATTAATGGCTTATTAATGAGTATTCATGACAGAAACTCCAGGTACTCAGAGATCTGTGCGCATGTGTATGTGCCTGTTTGTGTATATGCACATAGACATACATATGTAGATGTGTGTGTGTTTTCATTTCTTCTAGGTACTTTTTAATAAATGATTGTATCGAAGTTGCTAAAATATGACCTCTAACTGGGAAGATTCTATTCTCGACAAAAGAATATTATCAATTATTAATTAAGCCTCCATCCTTCACAAATTAAAGAAATTTAAGCATGAAAAATTCTGGAACTTTTAAGGTCAGTCTTTAGGACTCAGCTTGCTATAGGTCCTATAGATTTGCATATCTCTTGAGACAGGAAAAAGATCTGGTTTAATTGGGAGAGGCAGAGTTAGGATGAAGAAAAAAAATTTATAAAGCTCCAGGCACATGAATGGACAAACGAACGAGATGATCATATTAACAGGCCATGTGTGAAGCCGATGGTAGATGTGGAGTCTATGGCTTTCAGTTTACGAGACCACACTGAGATAGCTGCTACTCCGCGTGTGTAACATCATGACCACTGATTTTCAAACTGGAGGGCTGCTCTGTTGTCTCAATTTTTTTCTTTGGAAAAATATTTTTATATTATTCAATGAAAACACCCCATCTACAAATATATCATGAGCTGGCTCTTCTTTCTCTATTTATATAAGTGAAACTATTGACACTATGCTGAATTGATTCCACTGCTGTTGCATTCGTGATGCATATGTAGGTTCTCAGGAAACCAGGGTAAGTTTAGATAATTCTATGTCTATGAGTTATAATAGTGGGTGCTGGACTGGTAGCATGGAGGTCAGTGTGAAGGTGTATGGGGAGGCAGGGAGTCTCCTGCTGCTCTGGATTAGAGCTCACGAGACTTTGTGGTAGTCCCACTTTACTGGTAGCAGGAGTCTTCTAAGGGTATTCCTGAATGACAGACATCAGCTTTCACTTTAAACTGTCTAATGGTGCATTCCTCTAAGTTGCTAATTTCACTATTGTATGGTTGGCCATGGTTGTACGAAAACATTTTTTTTTTTAATTTTTTTTTTTATACTGAGCCAGAATCAGCCACTTTACCTCTCTCTGTCTCTTTTATTTTTCATCTTTGTTTCCAGTTCTGTGCTGGCTCAAGAGAGTATTAGGTTATTTTCCTAGTCAACCAACTATTTAATAATTTCTACAATGTCCTTGGTAACATATATGAGAACATGAAAAATGCAGTGAGTCTAGCTTAGTTTATTCCTTTTGAGCTCCTGCAAGTGTTTTGCTATTTTTTGCAATCTTCAGCTATCCTGCAAAGACTCAGGGGTAGGGTATCCAGAGCAGATTGTGTGCCAATAAAAACTGTTCATTAAGCCCTAAGTGCCTTTCTCATTAACTCTTGACTTGACACCCCCTTCTCATCTTAATCTTTTTTGCAGATATGGGTCCCAGGCTCCAGAGAGAAGGTGACATGGACTGAGAACTTCCTCTTTCATTATTTATAGTCAGTTCTCCATAGTGATGGAAGCTGCACAGAAAAAAAGAGAATATTGATGTTCCTAGAAAGTTTTTCATGGCTCAGTTCAGGATCTTGCAAAACAAAATCCACGGGCTAGATACATTTTAATGGAAAAGCTTAGCATTCAACTATGAGAAATGTTTGAGGCTGATAGTCTGGAATGTTAACATGTGCACATTAAAGTATTTATTTTGATTAAATTTCAGAATGGTCTGATTCATAGTTATTCATTTAAAGGAATACGTAGTTAGGAAATATTTTATTTTCAGAGAAGGATTCATGCAATGATAAAGTAGCTGCCTATTAGATTACTGAAAGGTAGTACAGATTAGTGGAGTTCTGTCATTTCATAACTTCTGTTTGCTTTAATAGGTCAGAACATTTATAAGGAATCCTGCAAACTACCACAGACATGTTGGGATCCGAAAGCATTAAATGTAAGTAGAAAGTAAGACATTAGTTTTGTGGCACACATTTGACATGAAGTTGATTGTCATGTCACATATTTGAACCTGCTAATTGTGAGTTGAACCAGTGAGACCTGAGTGGGCAAGTATAAAATGCTGTAACTACAGGGACAGTTGGTTCCATCCGCTGACTTTACTCCTGTAATGACATAGATGTGAATGCATATGACATTTTGCCCACCTAAAAAGCCAGCCCCTATTCTGTTTCTTGACAGATTCATGCAGTTTATAGCTAATGAACAACTTCAGAGGTCCTTAACATGTCCTAGACTTCAGGCTCCTATTGGAAGATTTTTTTGCCTTCATTTCTCCCTGTAACCACATTTTTTTTTTTTTTCCTTTTCTTCCTCCCTCCGCCCGCTGCTTTAAAGTTTGTTTTGAAGTTTTCTATTTGGAAGGTCCTTGCTCTAACTATAGAAATCTCTCTATGCACAGAGATGCTTAGCCTCGCCCTGTACTGCTTGTCCTCACACAGAACTCAAGAGAACTCAAGTTGTTTTCTGGATTCTTTTCAGAAAAGATGTTCTTACTGGGGAGTGAAAGGAATTTTACTCCTTTTAAATGGATGCCAATATACGTGCATAATTAGCCCAATCACAAAGCATGCCTTGAGAGGAAACTAGCACACAGATATTTTATAATGTACAAGTATATAATTTGGATTTCCTGGAAAGCAATTAGAACAAGTGTTTCAAGGGAATTTGTTTTTTAATTTTTCTCTAGTGCTATTGACCAAAAAGTCATATTTATTTATATTCATGATATTAGAGGAGTTAGTCAGGAGTGTCTCTACCATGTTCCTTGTCTCCAAGTGTCAGGTGCTGAAGAATCTCCTCTCTGGTGTACATCCTTTGTGTTTAAGTGGCCTCCTGTACTCCTCTGCCATTCATTCAAGCTTTCTAGCTCCACTGACTCCCACATTAGTCGGCTCTCATCTTTTTGAATTACTGGTCCCTCTGAGTGTCCAGAGCTCCCAAGCTTACCTGCCTGCATCAGAAGTGATGCACCTCTGAGCTCGATGGGAACAGTGTTCTCTGGGGGATATTAGAACTGTTTCAACTGGGCCAAGTGGAGAAAAATAAATATCACTTAAAAAGTAGTAAAAAGATTGTGTTTCATGTCTTTCTGGAGCCTTATGTTGAAGGAAAAGTATTTGTTATAGGGGTAATCAGGTGTGGAGATGGACTGTAGAGAGCAAACAGTATGTGGGCCTACATTTGTTTGCCTAACGTGACTCAGAACATTAGGAAAACAAAAATGTCTTTAAGTGAAGATTCGAATCTCTGGATAACATCTCGTTATTGAAAGAGGCATTTCCAGAATGCCAGCTTGCTAAAAATAGCATTGCAAGGAGCAGGTGGACTAAGGTTGTAAGTATTTTTCAGCCTTCACATCTGTAATCTGGACAGGGTCTGTCTCTATCTCAGGAGGAGAAGGCAATGGAATCAAGCCTGCCAAGACAATAAAAGCTTTTTCAAGACAGTGATCTGTTAGATAAACAATTTTCCTTCTGCTTCCCATCCCATAAATCCTCTGCTGACTCTGACTTATTTTTGTGTGTATCTCAGAATATAAAATCTTTTATTAACCACAACGTAATGGGAGCTATTTACCTAATTGATCACTGCTCCACAGTACAAATTTCTAAAGCAGTAAAGTAATGGAAGGAACAAAGAGCTAAGAAAGATTAGCAGGGCAATTGCATTTGTTGAAATCAGTCAGTGAATAAGATATTTGCTTTTTAAAGCAACATACACTTTTAGATTAGAAAAAAAAAAAACAGCGGAAGGGTTGACATTAAAGGTTTTCTTCAGGATGACTCACTGCTTTTTTTTTTTTCACTTTTGAAGTCGAGGGGGTACCATATTTTCATATCTTAGGACTTCTTAGCACACTTATCTTTAACTTAGAGTGTGTGTGTAGGGGCGGGGAGCAGAAGGGAGTGAGGGAGGGGGAGAAAGAGAGAGGAAAGGAGGGAGGGAGGAAGGGGGGGGAGCGAGCGAGCAAAAATGAAGTATAGTACCTGGCATATTTCAATGTAGAACTTTCTCCTTTGTAATTCTCCCTGTATTTACATAGATATAGTTTTTTTCTAGTTGATTTATAATTATAAGAAAGCAAGTAAATAAAGTCTGTTTGTGTGAGGAATGTCTTGTGCCAGTTATAGTTATGATACTTACTTCCTATCTCCCTCTCCTTCTCATTCCCCCAAAATCAAGCAACAAAATTGAATGTTTTTTAGACTGTCAAGCATTTGTACTACTATTAGTACAGAAAATAAATACTGAAAATGAAAGATGTTCAAGTAAATCAGGATCAATATGTTGCCTCAAATGAGTAAAGAGCAAAAGAATTAACTTTATATTTTGAATATCGTTAGTGAATGTTACAAATATAATTACAGTATACAGGGCTTGTTTTGATTTTTAATACTCAAGAGATCCTGGGCTTTTTAACGCTCTATAAATTTAAGTACTATTAACATTCTTAAGGACAACAGAATAACACTGTTTTAAGATCCCTGAAACACTATTTACCTTTCCATTTGTGAGCCATTTAGCAATGTATTGAGTAAGTTAAAAACCTAGCTATAAATTATCCACCCAAATAGGATGTATACATACTAGGTTCATAATTATATCAAATAAGTCATTTCCCTTTCTTTTAATGATGTGACATTATTTATGTTTTTAATTAAGGTACATGGTTTCCATTGTCTTTAGAGTGCATTGAAGGAAAGAAAATGAAAATTTCTAGTTTATCAAAATACTAATGTGAAAATAGAACTTGGTTTCATAAGAAAGTGTTAAGGGGGAGAGGGTTGCTTAGCTAAAATTTGAGTGTATAATCATAGTATTTAAGTACAACTTGACAAATGCCATGGAAATACATGGAAGACATTTGGTGAAAACTTTTGCTAGAAAAGTCTTGTCTAGTTCTGCATTTTTAATTTTCTTATGTCTTTTCAGTGTCAATTTCCTTTCTCTGAGTTAAATTTAAGAATGTATTGCTTAAGCTTAATTTCCTATACAACTCAGCTTCAATCTGTTACCTATTATTATATTGTCCTCTAACTTCTAATGCCCTTTGTCTACATGTTGTACATTATATTAAACACCTTTGTTAGCTAAGTACCTATTATGTGTTTAGGCTTTTAGATCCTCGTCTTGCCTATAAGGAGCAGATATAATAAAAAAGATGGGTTTTGGGCTGAGGCTAGAGTCATTTCAGGCATTTTCTTTTTGAAATTCTATAGCCAGTCATCTTGTTCTTTTCTGTAAGCTTATGCACTAGTACCAGTGGTTGCTCATCTAGTTTTCATTTCAGAATTAATTTGAAGACTAATAGTTAATATAAACAAGAAAATAATTTAGTGTGTTATATATTTTGCAATAATGAAGAGTAAATCCAAAATTTGGCATGATATATGTGTTTCATTATTTATTTTAACATTACATTTGGTTCTATTCTCCTTGTCTTCAAGTCATTCTTTTATTGGTTATTAACCAATATTTATTAACCTTATTATGTGTTTTTATTAATCAATATTTATTAACCTTATTATGTATTTGGCACAGTCTTTCAAACAGTGGAACACCCCCTACAAACATACACAGAATATATCATCCAAGTATTTCCAGTCCACTTGGGTAGACAGTTACACACATATAAACTATTAAATAATAAAGCAGTGATATGATAAAAATAAAAGGTTTATGATAAAGAATTGCCTCTGTGGTATAGGCAGTAAATGATTAGAGTTTATAATAAAAGGTGGTCACTAAAATTTAATGGACAGGAAAATTTTGTGGAATTTCAGGAGCTTGAGGTGGGTCTTAAAGGATAGGTGAGATTCGGAGACCAATAACAATACCATCAGTGTGTATAATTCTTTTGCATTTATAGTTGTTTTACAGGCCAGTGTCTGTTTTAATCCTCTCTCATGTGCTGTGAGTAAAGTGCTCCCATCTCTATCTATTTTACATATCAGAAAACTCTCACCAGAATTAAAGTAACTTGCTCCATGCCATAGAGAAACCTGGATCTTCAACCCAAGACTCGTAGAAAAATATCTGTTCCACTAAATATTCTAGGCCAGAGATTAGCAAACTATGGTCAGTGAGATATATCTGGCTTGCCATTTGTTTTTATAAATATAGTTTTATTGGAAAAAAGTCACACCCATTCATTTATGTATTGTCTATGGCTGCTCTTGCCCTAAAACAGCAGAGTAGTTGAGGCAGGGGTCATATTGCTGCAAATCCTAAACTATTTACCATCTAGCTCTTTATAGGAACAAAGTTTGCCAACCCCCATTCTAGATATAAGATGAGAAAAAACAAATCTGAGGTAAAATTGAACCTTCTACTTAAATTTTCTGAATTCATTTCTACAATAAGCAATCTTTTCTGTAAGCAAAGTCTTCTATAAACAAAAGGCCACCACTTCATGTGTGGTAGAACCAGCAGCAACAAAAATGTATATGTGTATGTATGTACATATATCTACATATACACATGTATGTAATTATGTATACATAATATGAACACACAAATGCCTTTATGGTGTGTATATATGTAACTACATATATGCAGTTCTGTAGCAATGCCTCTGAAAGTAGGATAGTAAAGCACTTAAGATTTACTCTGTAGGAAAAGCATTCCCATGTTAAGAGAGACCCACTGTTCCTTCTACATTGAAAAGATGAGTTGTTTCATCCATCCATGTCAGATTATTGAAATGTTCACTTATTCTTGGCTCCCTTCTTATGAAGATACTGCTTTATTCAGATTCATAAATCACACTAGAAAAATACAGTCAAGAGAAAGCCTGGCATTATGGACTCATTCAATTAAACATTCCAGAGGACATGATTGCTTTAGGCCTGAAAATGGAACAACATCTCAGTAGAAATTAAAAACATAAAAGAATGTGTTCAGGTAATTGCTTATTAAATTTTCAAACCCCAATGACAATAACAAGTTTAAATTGATTGCTCAATATATTTAAACTAGATGATGCTGAATGTACAACCAAGCTGCACCATGAGGCCTGAAAGTAAACCTTATTGAATAGCTAAGTACAGCAGTACCTTTTTGCCTCTGGGGGCTTGGAGAGAATTCAATAAGGCTGGCTAAGATAGTCCAAATTAAATTGGTTAGTAGCAAATACAACTGTTTCTAGTTTGTAGTGACCCTTAGATCAGAAGGTTTCAAATCAGCTGTAGATTTCATCAACAGAAAGACACAGGCACTCATATTCTTGTGCCCAGAGTACACTTTCAATGTCATTTATTGGTTTCCCCCAGGAATCTCTCCTGGCTCCATCTTCTTCCCTTTACCACTCACTCATGCATTGGGAATCTACAATTATGAAATTAATTTCTCTGGTCTTCTGAAAGGTCTAATCAGCAGACATATTTCCTTTAGAAAGGGCCTTTAAGTCATTATTAGGAAAAGTTCCATAAATGTTCTCATTAGCCCATATTTAGAGAATGCCTCCCTCAACATTGATACACTATAACTCCAGTTAACTAGAACTTTTAAAATTGTAACTTTTCTCCAATCATTTTTATTCTGGATTCTACATCCTCTCTAATCTGTAAATTACAAAAAAAAAAAAAAAAAATTAATGTCTGAGTTTTTATCGTTACTCTTTGAGGAAAGTTGTGAAAGAAATACGTTTTTAGATAATTTCCTATACTATTTTCAGCTATAGCTATAGTACCATACACTATTTAGTGATATGGAGACATTTGATCACATATGAAAACAATCATTATATTGTATTAACTGTAAACTATAAGCTAAACTATGGCTGTAAAACAATATGGTTTCAACATAAATTGAAATGAGAGCAGATCTTCATCTGTTTAAGTGAGAAAATTCAGTTACCCAAAGCACCTACTCTTCTTGGTTAAACTGGGGCTGAATACCCTGCACTTTCTTTTTTACCGCTGGAGAGACTGGAAATTGAACTATGATATATAGAGAAGGCTGCTCTGGGTATAGTCTCTGTGATGAGAAAGTTTATTATATAACTTGGAGACTCTTAAAAACTGAAGAGTAGAAACACATCAAAGGGAAAAAGAATGAGGGTAAGAGTGGACTGGAGAATAGTTGTTTAGGTGAAGGGAAAATAGAAAAATAACAGATGCTCTAAACAGGAGAATTGCGATACATACAAAACATCTAAAAAGAGTTCAAATCAAAACTGGCCTTGCTGGAATCTCTTTTTATGATCCAGCACCTGTGTGTCCACATTTGAGCTGAAAATTCTTAAGGATCAAATTCTTCTGGGTGAAAAACTTCTCTTTAACACTTTTCTTAGATATTTTCTGGCCCTTTTCAATGTTAACTGGTGAGTTCTTCTGAATTATTCTTACACATTATGACCCTCCACAGATGTCTGTTGTGTACCATTATTAGATAGTCTAGTTGTGCTGCAGTAACAAACAGTCATCCAAAAAACTAAGCAATGAAATCACAAAAGTTTGTTTTCTCTCAGGCCTAGCATAGGTCTTCTGGGTTACTTTGTTCACTGTGGTCCTTATTCTAGGACCCAAGCTCTTAGAACAGTATCTATTTGGACCTTCTTGGAAAGCCATAGCAAGGGGAAAGAGACAGTGGTGAATTGCATTCTGCCTCTGAAAGCATCCACCTGGAGAAAAAGGTCACATCTGCTCAGGTTTCATTGGCCACAACTAGCTACATGGTTATGCCAAATACAAAGGAGTTGTGAGGTACAGTTGTCCTGTGTGCTGAAGAAAACTACAAATATTTGATGGAGAGAGAGTATACTGCAATTAACTATCCCATTTATTACATATAAGGCATTGGGAAGGGGTATCTACCTTTAAAGGGCCTATAACTTATATGAGGTTATGGAAATTAAATGCAAATTACATGCAAATGTAAGTTGGCCAAATTAGTGAACTAGGGACATCTCCAAGAAGTCCTGAAGAGAAGCTACAATGATGTGATTAGAGTTTGAATGTAGGCTCCCCAACTAAATAGCCTTTAACAATGGACAAGTGACTTAATCATATAGATGACTCAGTTTCCTCATCCACATAGTGGAATGACTGATAATGCTTTCCTTCTAGGTATTTTGTGTGGAATTACATGAGATAATGTATATAATGTGTTTTGATAACATTATTAACCATGAATAAGAGCCAGACTCTTGGCTCATATACTTATCTCTGAGGATCTGGTGTGACAGGAGAGGCTTTGCAGAATAAGAGATGAGTTGAGCTTATCCTTGAAGGCAAGGCTGAACTTGTTTGGAAAAGAAGAATTGAGGAAAAAGTGAGGAGAGTTAGAATCGGGGTGTGACGGGTGTGTTTAGGTAATTAGACCTGCTTGGTTGAATTGGAGTTTGTGGAGGGAGCTTCTCAAGGCAAGTCAAGACCCCATGAAAGCGTGTAAGCACAAGATTTCAAAAAAGAGCATAGGAAAAGTAATTGGACAGAGCATGTGGGCTAGATTGGAGATGCAATAATGTGGAGAGAGATCTATTTATGTAACAAGAGGAAGTGGAGGTAGAAAGAACAGAAGATCTGTAAGGTGTTTTTTTACCTAATAAGAAAACATGGAATTCAGTTAACCATGTTTAAGTGATTTATAAGGTAATGAGAAGGAAAGATAAAGAGAAACAGTTGTGAGGACCAAAAAGTCTAGTATTTTATGCTTCACTACCTAAGTACAATAAAGCATGTTAGAGCTGAGTGATTACCCTAACTTAGTTTCCTGTCCTTAGGTGACATATCATAGCTCTAAACACTATCCATATACAGTTTTCCTTGTGTATTGATGCTATACAGAAAGTGAAAATGAGCCTATGAAATTATGTATGTTGACTTGTTGGTTCCTTGGAGAAAATGCCAAATAAGAGTCTGTCAAATAAATATAATAAAAGCTATGAACAAAATAAACACAAGTGCAGCCAAGTAAACCAATCAGTTTGAAGTAAAAAACAAAACAAAACAAACAAAAAAACGTGAATCCAGTTGTTACCGCAGCAATAACTCCATGGCTGTGAACACACCAATGACTGGTTTCGTTGGCAGGCAATGTGAGCTATAGCCTGCTGCCAGCTGCTGTATTTAAGGCTGCTTTAGATTAGAATGCAGATGTACGACATTTAAAGTTTATAGTTTAAACATGGATTCATTGATCACTTTAAAGACAGCCCAACCTGTAAAGTTACACAACAGCTATGGACTAAATTACAGTTTAGTGTGAGCTTTAAGATGTACTAGAAATGGCCTTGCTTGGGAGAGACTGGAGGAAAAAACTTTCTCAATTATTTGTTCCCAGGGAGGTTCTGACAGATTAACCTTGTGGGCAAAAGCGAAATAAGATGATTAATGCACCCCTCGACCCCTACACCCACATCCAAAGGAAGACTAAAGCTCAGATGTGAGTGTTACAATGGCATAGTATTTAAGAGAGCTGAATGTTATTACCATACATTTCTTTGGGAAGTGAAAGTGAGAGGGAGAAAGAGCTTACTGTGGAAATAAAAAGATTCAACATTTTTATACAGGGTTGGAGTATATATATCTGAATATTCATAAGGAATATGATTTAAAGAGTATCTAAGAGTTCCTGAAGCCCCCAGCTATTCAGCCATAGAAGCGTTGGCAGTTCCTTAGGATTTACTTCTTTTTTGAAAGCCTTCACTTCTCTTTAGAATTCCAGTCTTTTTTTGCTCATAAATTAAATTCTGTCTTTATTTAAGATCAGAAGTTGCTTTGCTTTCTCCTTCTCATACTTTGATGCACTGTCCTGAAAAAAATATCTGTGATGCTCGCTCATCTTGTGGACTTCTGTGCCATTATGATTTTCTCTTTTACAAATGTAGTCAATTCATTTTCACTTACCTACCTCTATCCAAATTTCTCTCTCCCATTGGAAGAGAAATTATGTCAGAATTTGAGCCATCATCCTCAACAATGTCCTGCTCTCTTGGGGGACACATATCTCACCTTCCATCCTTCTACTTTCGGTCCTAGTTCCTACATACTTCCATTTTTAATGCACTGAGTCACTGTGATATTTGTAAGCCTACACACATCTTATTCAGTCCATTCTGTCCTTGTCAAGACATCCAAGGCAACAGGCATTGGCCACATGGATACACTTTCCAGTATACTGTATCACTGTTTATTTTTAAATGCCTAATACCTTTAAATGGTATGATATCATCCAAGTAAACACAGGCATAAGCAACACATGAATATATTACAGGAGAATGAATAAATAATGTTCCAAAATGATTTAATGTATAGGTCTGGGCAGGAATGTGAAGGAGGCCCTGATTACTTTGCTGAAATTGACAGCTTTGGGTTCTTAGATGCACTTTGGCCAGAAGTGATGTTATTATTGTTTAGCTCTCTGAACTAGAATTCTGAGCCTTGAGGCTGGGCATGTTTTCTTTGATTCTCCAAGGGGTGGAAGCCCTTTCGTCTGACCCTTCCCAGCTGGCTTGCTCCACATGTTTATGTTGCCTGCCTGGTCTCTAAAGGCATCTTAGTTTGACTCTTGCTCTATATGTCTCTGCGTTGTTTGGACTTTCCATCTTAAAAACTGTAATTAAAAAAACATATGACAAAACAGACCAAAAATATGAATGTAGGAATGTTTGTGTTCTGCCACAGTCATTCACAGGAAATGATCACCATGGGGCAGAAGAGAGGGAAATTTTCCGAGAGGCTGCACAAAGTGACCACTTGGCTGAAATGACCTGGTTCTATCTTTGCAGACTCGGAGTCCTACTGTAATGTTTAGCAAACTGAGAGTAAGTAGCTCTGTTAGTATTTTTATTACATTATCAAGAGTTTAAGAGTATAATGTATAACATGTTCAACTGATTAATATATAATGAGAGAGAAAACTTTCAAAGAAACCAGAAGATTCCAGTTATGGGACAGCCCAACGTCTCCTTATAGATCTTTGTGAAGCAATATAACTAATATTACAAATGCTAAATTATTGCTTTATAACATTCAGTAGCTGACATGGAAACTGAAAAACTTGAAGTTTATAAGATAAGGTGATCTCTCTTCCCCCCCAAACTCCCTTCATTACCATCACTCCTCCCCTTACCCACCTAAGCAGGGCATAAGTTGGAAATGTATTAAAAAGGTCATACCACAATGCAAATACATTCTGGCTTAGTGTGCTTGTCTGTCCATTTGGGGAAGTTCATACAAAGGTTTCTTTGTATGTGTAGCAAAGAATAGGCATATTATATATTTTGTATTTTTTTTCTCTCCCTATGTTTTTCTAAATCATTTCTTACATTTCAAGAACATTTTTACCCCAGCTGACCCAAATATATAAGGGAATTGCACAAACACTCTGAAGTCTAGCACTTCTCTACGAGAAATAACTTGGACAAATGTAGAAGGTTAAGTTCCAACTAAAATAGATAATGCTGAGCGCTAATGCTACTGTAGTTATATGCCCCTCCCAAGAAGCCACATTTGAGGAGAAGAGGGAGGTGAACTTGGCTGTACAGTCAGTTAATCTTTTATTTCTTCTCATTTATTATGAACAAAAAATTTATTTATTTTTTTATTAAAACAGGTATAAATTCTAAGACACTGATCAAAAATACATAACGGAAATGCTTTTATGAGTGAAGGTCAATTGCGTACTTTCCTTTTGCTTGTCCTTTCTTCCTTCTGATAGAACAATAGAAGCTGTTCCCTGTAAAAGGCTGGGTCAGATAGTTGTACAGGACACTGCTGAAAGTTTAAGGCAAAGTTGGTGAAAGGGGAGGAGAAGGGGAGGAAGTGAGATGTAAAGTGCCTCTAATTGTCTATAGGTGTAGCCAGCTTGTCTAGTCCTCCCTCCAACGCAATTATACTCAGCCAGTGTCCTTGATTCGGCAATTTTCCTTAATATCTCTGACATAATCTCATCCCCATCCTGAAGAAAGCAGTGCTGACCTGAATGAAGCCTTTTTGCCTTCCATGTCTGTGCTCTATCCTGAAAAGTCTGTTTCTATTGCCTGGGGATTAAAATATACCCTGCAAAATTTGTACTGGGAGGTAGTTGGGTCTCCTAATGGCCATGAAAGAAATTTTATTCATAGAAATCCTAGTTGCCTGCAATTTCAAGATGGCACTATGTGGTTAAATTAGCCTTTGCTAGGGTGAAAAACATAATGAGAAAACTTCACACCAGAATCCACAAAGATCTTATCTGCCATCACAGCGTCCTTCATGATAGTAGCAGTAGGAGGGGTGCCACCCGCCAGCCCCTCCAAAAGGAGACAACAATTGAGAGCAGGTGGAGAGGAAAATAGAAGCCACCATCATGTTTGAGTGTGCCACTGCACAGACATTTCATTTCTTTTGAATCTGGGCGCACAGTTTACAAAACTCAAGGAATCTTTTTTTTATAGTATATTATATTCTTAGAAACATTTTCCTATTAGGTTTTTCTAGAAAGCTTCCCATTATAGGCTTCAGATAAATTTCTGTCTATGATTAGCAGAGAACTACTTACTTCTGTGTCCCATCTGTCTATGCCTGGCAAGTCTCATGCTGTATTTCTGCTTGTATTTGGGAATGGTCATCGCAGAACTGAACTAGGTGGCTGCAAGAGCTGCAGACGGTCATTGAGCAGAGCTGACCACTCAGAGGTCTGTGTCTTTTAGTTATGAGGACACTGCTTGTGTATTTCTTTTTGTTTTTCGTTGTGGGTCATTTCTGAGTCTAACAAGGAAAAACTATTTCTAAAGTCTATTTAGGGCAGTTAGAATGTGAAATCAGACTCCCCTGAGGAAGAATCAGACATAGCAGACAGTGTGAACTATAAGCCCTACCACAGGCTTAGACAGAAAAAGATCAAATATCTCTGCCATATGGTGGGAGGATTTTCAGGTCCTGATATTAGAAGTGCTAGCAAGCGGGGAATGCCCCTTGAAGGAAAGGGGAGAAAGATGTGGAAAATAGTTTTTTGGTTACAGATAATTTGCCATACATGTTTCTGAGCTTCAAAAGCAGACTTTGTCAAGTACCTTAAAAATAACACAGTATTTGATTTAGTTCCACAGGGGAAAAAAATAAAGTCAGAAATCACATTAATAATTCTGCTATGCTTTAAAAAAATTCAAGGAAAAGCACATGCTAAGATAAATGTAAGTAAAACAAAGATCAGTTGGTAATGCAGGTGGTGGATGGTAATAACTTGTTAAAGCTATGCACCTACAAGTATTAGGAAACTGACTGCAGTGTACATTATCAACCTTAATGGATGAATTTTAAGGTGCTTTAAGAGCACACAGCCTTCACATAATATAATGACTCAGTGGTCCCAATGAGGTGCACTAGAGAGTTAAAACTAACACAGGGAACCTATACTGTAGTTCTATTTAACTAGCATTGTAAATTTGTCAAGGAATCTCAGAATTGTTTTTCTCAGATAAGTTTTCTAAGAAACCAGCCATACATCATCAATTAGCTTTGGGTTTCTTCTTGGTGTTACTTTTTTTTGTTCTTGATTAGTTAAATTGGGAAGAAATTTACAGATAATAAAGTAGAATCTTTTCTAATTTTTCTTTAAGTTCTTCACATATTAGAGACACTGAGTTAAACTACTAATTTGGATTTTTTTTTAACATAAATAATTGAACATGAATAAATGCCAAGATAAAAAATGTTTAAAGCCAAATATTCCACTTTATAGGAAATGATTATTGCAATACATATGGTGCATTGCAATTACTTGTTTGTCAAAGCAAGGCAAAGCCTTATTATAATATGTTATAAATTGTCATAATTTTTTTTTTAGCTAGGACAGATTAGCTAAGATTTGGCAAATCTTTATGTTGAGGACAGTAAAGCAAATCTTATTCTTTTCAGTTTTGTGAACCCTTTAATTAAAACAAGATTTTCTTCTCATTCAGTCTCTCTGTTCATGATAAACTTGTATAATTAATCATTGTTATTTTTCCACTTTTATTAAATCCCATTTTAGTCCAATTCAGTTTTTTTTTTTTTTACCTAATTTGTCTGTTTTTCTGAGCCTCAGCTGATCTCATGTCTTCTTTTATCAAAAATCACCTGTGTTACTGATGGAATGGATTATCTTTCAACCTTATACAACTTCAAGACAGTAATTGGACAGTTTTCTAGGTCTGACCCATCCAAGAGTCATACCTTGGTATGGTGCTCAAGAGCAATATTTAAAAAGTTTACTAGCCAGTTCAGCAAAAGCTCTGACCAATTAGAATGGAAAATAAGGCATCAGTGCTGAAGCAGAGTCCTGGAGGTCCGCTGATGTGCCAGGCACTTGAGTTGCTGAATTGATTGTGACGCATGGAGGTTGCTTGGAGAACTTACAGGCTAGCCAGTTCAAAGCCATGGCTATTTACTAATCTGGACAAAAGGTTTTCATTACTTTAATGGCCATGCAGATGTGTACTAGCATTACTGAAATGGCCATGCAGGTGTGTACTAGCTTTATGTCACCCTTGAGGATGTCTCTGTGGAGATTCATTTCTTCCTCAGCTACTTGCAGGAGGCTATATTTCATGAATAGTTTAGTACCTTGCTACTTCAAGTGTGGTGCGTGCACTGGTAGCAGCATCAGTATCACCTGTAGCTAATTAGCGAAGCAGATCGACAGGCCTTAGCCCTGATCGACTAAATCAGAATATGCATTTTATCGAGATCCCTGGGTGTTCTTTGCACACCTTGAAATTTGAGAAGCATTGGAGCATTGGCCAGCAACTTCATTCTGGCTGGCCAGGAGGTGGGCATGAGTTTCAGTACTTCTTAATCCAGGCCACAGATTTGAAGCATTTGGGAAGCATATTAAAAATACATGAACTAGGCCTTATTTCATGAGAATCTGATTTAATATTTCTGGAATGGGGCCCAGGCAATAATGGTATTCTTTAAAATCTCGTTAGGTGATTATTTTGTGCAGCCTGGATTAAGGATAATGGGCATCTCTATCTAATGTAACTGGAGTAGGTACAATTTGTTTTTATCTGGGGCAAATGTGGTACAGACCACATGGAAAGTTTACTTAAGTGTGCCACTGGGCTTGAAAAAATGAGAGTTGGCTTCAGGCCCCCCTGTAATTGTACTATCAGGAAAATTAAGCAACCAGTACATGTGACTCCTCTGAACAGAAATTTATCTATATATGTGGTTTTATGCCTACTTTCTTTTAAGACACAAAAACTAAGACCCGCAGAAAGAATCTGCTGTTATTTTAGTCTGATAGTATCAGGAATTAAGACTTCCTCTTATATAATGTACAACCAGGCTCCTGTGTGAAACTTTCCTGGCACACCCAGAGTTCATTCATTTATTCTTTGTTTATTCACTTATTTAATTTTCTTCAATATACCACCAGTAGGATAACTGATAGAAAAGACCTATTATTCAGTTTATAAAGTTGGGCCTCCCGTCTGCGATCAGCCTCTCTCAGTATGAAAATGTGATCATTTTCTTTTCCCTTTAAGATGGAAAACCAGGTCTGGCTGAATATGGACAAAATGTATATTATTTTTTTATAAAGAGGAATTCTCAAATACTAAAAAACAGTTCTTCAGTGCTATACATTTTGGATAGTTGTATGTGTTGTTGCATCCCCATACTTTTTAGACGATGAGTATGAGAGAGAGGAGGTAGTTCTAGGTTTTTACTTATATTTTGATTAATTAACTTCATCAATGACAGGATAGATTGTTGTGCCAGAGCCTTTGAGATTAGTAGTCACAAGTTTAAAAATGATAAAAATGTCTTGAGACCAAGTTGGTGCCATGTTGTTTAGAATTGTGAAGGCTGTTTCTCTTCCACACAGATCTGAAAGTCTGTGTTGACACTGCAATTATATAAAGCAGACCCACCCTAGGTGACTTCTTGATCTCTGTATCATCTGTTCAGTTTAGAGGTTAATTCGTGGTGATAACATTCTCTTAGGTAGACTAGAGATTCTGGCTCTATGGCTCCAATACAGCACCAATTAATAATGCATGAAGAAAGGAAAGGTTAAATCAGAAACTTTGGTTCCCTCAGAAACCTCTAGGCCTCTTTCTCAGACTCAAAACTGACCCTGAAACCACCCCGACATTCCTTCAAAATGACTGGATGATATGCTCAGCCTCACTTTCTTTCCTTGTCCTTCATCCATGTGACATTTAGTTTTTGAGTTCCCACAAAAAGTGTCAGCCCTCATTTTCGGTACCATTTATTGAGAGCTTGGTCTTTGCCAGCCTCTGTAGCAATCTGTATCTATATAATCAAACTTAATCTTTAAAATACCCTCAAAGGATTGCTATTATAGTTCCAATTTTTCAAAATGAAAAAGGCTCAGACAATTTCTCTGTATTATGCAGCTACTAGCAAATGGCAAAACTAGAATTCGTTTGTTTGTTTGTTTGTTTTCTGACTCCAAACTTGTTCTGTTACTTATTGCTCCTGTGGACAACATTTATCTTATGTTCTTACGTGTTAAGGAAAACAGTGGGTTAAGATTCATTGCAAAAACTGCCATTTCAGAGTATTTACCTCGAAAGTTCTATTTTTTAATTTTTCAGAGAGAATGCAAGAATTACAATCTGGTTAGTCTCTCCTCAGTATCAAGATTTTAGTTAATCTCGGATAACATACGTTTAAGTACAATCCATCGAGTGAAAGGCCAAATATTTGTGGAAACAAACCTGGCTGAGAAGTCTGTTGGCATACTTTGAGGCATTCAGATGGGAATAAATGTCAGCTGTGTGTGACTGAATGTACACTGAACAAGGAGGCAGGACATGTGGGTTCTCATCCCATTTTTCTAACATACTAGCTTTGCCATCTAGAAACAAATCATTTATCTTGCTCTCTTATGCCTTAGGATAAAGTCAGAAAATAAGTATGAGCATGTTTTTTAAATGCTAAAGCACACTACAGATTAATGTCTTAGGAGCATCATTGTCTCAGCAGTACCTGAGCATAAAGTGTACTGGGTTCCCCCTCAAGCACTCCAGTCCTCCATTCTGACAATGGAGGATGAAGGTTATCCTCACCACCCCTCTCTCCTTTACCTCTTACAGATAGCCCACCCAAAGTTCAGTCAACTTCATATCCTACATATTTCAGTTCACCCAGTTTTCTCCATCTCAACCACCTGTACTTAACTCCATCTACCAGCATCTTACATTTATATCTCTATAATACTATAGCCTCCTAAATAGTCTCCCTGCAGCCATTTGTTGTTCCTTCCAATCTGTTCTTCTAACTGTAGCCAGAATGCACGTTTCCTAAGGCCAAACTACTTGGATGACCTTGCTTGGATCCTTCCATGCTTTCTCATCACTCTTAGGATATTTCAAATACATTGACATCACCTGCCAGCCCTGCAGAAGCTCACCCCTGTCAGTCTTCCCAGGTCCATGCTACTACGCTATTCTCCCCTTGATCCTCTGCAGTCCTTCGTCCCTTGAACACACCATGTTTCTTCCCACTGCAGGGTCTTCAGCCAGGTGAGTCTTTTGGCCTTGAATGCCCTTCTTGCCCATCTCCATAAGTTAACTGTTATTCATCCTTTGGATCCCAGCTCAAAGTGCCCCCTCTGCCTCAGGTATGCCTTCTCTGACCTGGTTAAGTCATGTCCTGCTGCTTTGTACTCTCATAATACCTTTTTTTTTTTTGCTTCATAGACCTTCATCTATATGTGAGATTTTAAAAATTGACATTTTACCTTGGAAAAAGGAACTCTGTGTCTTTTTTTCTTCTGTACTTTTTTGCAAAGCCTGATAATTTCTCAGATAGATGTGTATTGTACAGCTGAATGTATAAATTAATTTAAGATATGCACGATCCTATTTATAAAGAGCTTTTAGTTTAAGTATGTTGACAAAACAAATTCATATATGTAAATAAAAATTCAGGGCCTTCTTAATAACATATGACTATAGGTAACATTTAGTGTTTACTGTGAATCAGTGAATTGTACTAGTGCTTTAGAGGTATCATTTAATTCATGTGACTAACCTTAGAGTCAGGTTGCTATTATTTTTTCAGTTTATTAATGAGAATGTTTGATGACTTGCTCACAGTCAGTCAGAGATGGGGCTATGTTAGGTATTTATTGGAGGATATTGGAACATTGACAAATTTTTTCAAAAGGCTGGAGAAGGAGGCTGGAAGCATAGTTGAATCATGCTACATAGTAGAAAAATACAGCCCAGGTCAGGCCACAGAAAAGATTAAGTGCCATCCTTGGCACTAGCACATTGTCCACACCCATGGCCGACTTCTGTATTTTGTTGCCTTTGATGTAAGTGATTTTTGTATTTGTAGCATACTCTCTCGGTCCTAAATCCTGAACAGGAGCACCTCATTGGTTGATTCTAGATCATATGTCTTTGCCATAGCTGTCAAGGATGGGTAGGAATCAAGGTCCTGCCTTCTGAAAAGACTCTAGAAATGAGAGCTTTCCCCTAAATAGGAATGGAGTTCTAAAATGGGCAGCAGAAATTTCATGCATACTCCTTATTTTGATTTGCCTCTCTGTATCTTTTGGCAAATGCCTACAGACACACATACTGTTGAAGTGCCAATATGCAGCTACCAAGTCTGCCATACAAGCCGTACCTTACAGTGCTGCTTTCCAAAGAGTATCAGAGAGCATGCTGTTTGTAACTTCAAAGGCCTCCAGCACTAGAAGAGAACCGGGCAACCAAATTAAGAACCACCAAGGCCTGGGGTTAAGTGGCAAAGGTCTTTTTCTCAGCAGCATGGCACACTGTGAAAAATAATGATTTGGAGTCAGATGATTCTTGCACATTCCTTCCTGAAGCCACACCTGGTCTTCCTGCAGACCTCCTGTGTGGACAGTCACAGCAGGGAAATATCCTATTGAGCTGGAGTAATCAAGAACTGCTTTTATGAATAGAGGCCTTAAAATAAGGCGATGAATAAAAATAAAGAGGACTCCAAGAAAATTCCAGAGGCAGTTGGACCAGGTTGTCCTTAAGAGATTCATGCACAGGCCAGTTTAATCCCAGTGAAGACTAAAAATATTTTCCTATGACAAGAGATATAGAGGACACTGTGACTCTGGAGAACCTTCCATGTAAGTGTCTTAAAATTTGAAATGAAGCAATAGTATCACATTTTGAAAATACAGACAGTCTCATAAAGAAGATTCCCACCTCAGAGAAAGAATGAACTGGTTCTGAGCACAGGCTGTTTATTTTTTCTCATGTAGAGGAGATTTTGACTTATTTCCTGCCAAAGCACTTGAGATCAAGAAAATAGCAGCAATAGAAATGACTCTTTGTTGACAAATGACTCTCATTGTACTTTAAAATTTTCCTGAGTTCCTTGCTTCTCTTTGACAACTGTTTAAGTGAATGCTTTGATTATACCCAGGACATGCTATCTAGGGAGATCCTGGCAACTATTAAGCCTGGATATATATACTTTCTTAGTTCATTCTTATACTTTTGTCTTTTCCTTTCTTAGTTCATTCTTATACTTTTGTCTTTTCCTTTCTTTGGCCAGCTCATCATCCTTCATGTTATGTCCATGGTACACAGTACATTGGCTGAGAAGAAACCGGAAAAAGAATATTTTTGGTCTATAATTATGGCCCAGTAATATTTGTATAATGTTCATCTTTTTACCACCGCACTAAGATACAGGTGCCACTATTATTTCTAATTTAGAGATGAAGAACTTGACAAGTAAAGATTTAGGTGACTTGGTTTATGTAATTTCTTGGAGCAACTAGATCCAGAAGGTAAGGTGTTCGACATTCTGAGAAAATCTTAATGAAAAGTGTATGCTATTTCCGCCCTGCCAATTTCATATTCGCTTTGGAAGTAGCTTCTGGTTTAGGAAGAACCATTGCTGAGAATGAGGGACAACTATTCCCACTGCCAGCAACTTTCTCACTCACCTTGCCTGTTTGGGTGTAGTGACTGTGTGTGGAGTAGAAGGATCCTCACCTGGGAATTAGGAGATGTGGCCCTAGTCCCAGTCCTTCGGCTCTGTATTGATGTGAACTTGAGCAAATCAAATAACCACTCTGGTTCACAATTTTCTTACTGGTAAGGAAACGAACACTAGTATGACAAAACAAAAAGCATCTAGAAGCTGAAGACGAAGATAATGAGAGATGTAGATATGATGGAACAGAGTATGGGTTAAAGGAATTAGGAAAGTTTGAGGTGGAGGAGAGAATATGAAACATGAGGGCCTTCAAATATGTGAAAGCAAAAGAAAGATTAAAAGTTCTGCATGCTTCTTAAGAGGGAAAATGTTTATGGTTGGCAGAAAATATTCAAGAACAGATTTCAGCTCAAGAGAATAACTTACCAAATGATTAGGGCTATTCAAGATGTGAAATTGAATGCCTCAAAATACATACTCTTCTAATCCCAGAAATGGTCTGAACCTGAAAAGATGAACTCTTGCAATGGGTAAAACATTTAACTATCTCAGTGGTTCTCAAATGGGGGTAATTTTGTTCCACAGGGAATACTTGGCAATGCTTGGAAACATTTTTCATTGTCACAACTTAGAAGACATTTATGCGTAGAATCCATGGATGCCGCTGATAAACATCATACACGACAGCCTCTGAAATGAAAAAATTAAAAAAATTATCCAGCCCAAAATATAAATAGTGTCAATGTTGAGAAACCCTGCACTAGATAAACTCTAAAGTTGCTTCCAAAAATTAGACTCAATAATTTTACATTTTTCGCAAGATTTTCAAAGATGAAAATTTTAGTATCACCCTTTACATCTAATCAATTAAATAAGGTTTACGGCATTTAGATTTATTTAACTTTAATATGTCCTGTGTCCAGCGATACTAATTCCATCCATATTCAAGGCTGTTTAAAATGACTCTCAGTTAAATCTGGAACAACATTGTACTTGTTATTTCCACTTGTTATTTCTGGTTAAATTCCCATTTAGATTAATTTTAAAATCTCTTGCTCAACTATTTCACAGTTATGTGTATGTGTGTATGTGTATGTGTATTAGAGTCTATCATCTTTTTTTTCCAGTGGCTCCATATTTACCATGTACACATTTCCCCTTGGAGCACTTCCTATCACAGTCATTTGTTGATCTTTATTATGATGTGGTGTATTTTAGAGATGGTACTAGGCTAGGAGTGAGGAGACTTGCTCTGTGGCTGACTGATATGGCTTTGGACAAGTTACCAAAGCTTTATGTACATTTTATAAAATTATGGCATAGGTTGTTTATACTTTAAGCTTCTTCCAGCACTAACATTTTATAGGAAGCAGAAAGGAAAATATTTATTGAACATTTACAACATGCAAGAAACTTCACATGTTTAATCTTTTAATCCTCATAACAAACCTGTGAAATTGGTATTATCGTACTCATTTTTAATTAATAAGGAAGCATGCTCAAAGGGATTATGCAAGTTGCCCTATAGCACAGAGTTAAATAGTGTTCAGCTTTGATCTACATGAAAGACAGTTCAAGCATTATTTCTTCTAGGAAATAATTCTTGATCCCTTAGTTTGGCCTAAATTTCTATCCTGGTGCGGTTTCGGTACTTAGCACATTAAATTGAAATTAACTGTATATATGTATATATGGTCTGATAGTCCTGAGGAAGCCATTTCCTCATGGGTAGTGACGACGTATTATTCTTATATCTTCAGCACCAAAAATAGTGACTGGCGCATGGTAGGCATACTAATGATTTTTAACTGAACCAAATTGAATTCATTGTATTATCCTCCAAATTAATGTTGGACATGATAAACATCCTCAATTCAACAGGCCATGATAAACCTATTAGTAGATTCAATATTTTCAACATTTCCATTCTAGAATTGATGTTTGTCCCTTGAAAAACATGTGTTATTTAGTTGATTATCTTTTTCCTCGGCTAGATCAGCATTTTCTCCATTCACTCTTTGTATTCTCTTCTTCATTCGGAATGTTATTGTCAAATGCTTCTGATTTCTTTCACATAGCTATTTTTGTGTCCTTTCAATAGACATGCAAGCTCGCTCCCCCTGGGACTGAAAGGCAAATTGGGCTCACAGAAACCTCTGCCCTACCAAATTTCTCGTGTCTATAGGTATCTTCATTGCTGCATCTATTGTTTCCTTTCAAGCTTTCTTTGTACTTAAAAATCTTTTAGAAAAGAAGTAAAATGATGTCTGGCTACTCAGTTTAAGCCAAAGCTAGATCCACTGGTTAACTGCAGAGGTTGTCTCTGTGGGTCAAAGCCTCACATTTCTTTCCATGCCTTTCTTCTCCATTTAAAGACAGGGACTTAACGAGAAACTGACCTTCAACCCCAAGAAGATGACCTAGCTTTTGCTGCACACAGGTTCAAGGATCATATTGCTGTTTTCCTGAGTTTCAGACAATAAAAGCACCATTCTGGGGGATTACCTTTCTAGATGGTATTTTAAGTAGCAGTCACTGAACAAAAAAATCAAACTGGTACGCTTTTATAATGGGCAAAAATAAGACCCAGGATATCTGTAATCCAGTGATTGAGAGGGTCTTAATTCTCAGGCCTGCTGACTGCTGAGAACATCTTTTTCAGCCCTTCTAGGTAGTTACAGTGAGCCTAATTAATTTTATAAATAAATGCCCAACCCCTGACCAGAAACAAAATGACCTCTTTGGGCTCTTTTACTAATCCGAGTTTTAATAAATAAGAACAAGGGATGTTTGCCCATAAGAAAATACATAATTTAAGGGGGGAAATTATGGTCCCAAAATCTACATGGATTAAATAAGCGACCACAGAGAATCTGGAAAGCTAACGACTTCAGGAAAAGAAGAGTAAGGAGATTTTGACTCTACTCCCTGTGTCTAATTTAGAAACAACTTGTGTGATGACCGACTAAAGCAAGGTGGCCTTGTAAACTATTGAGTTACCTGCTGCTGAGAGCATTCAAAAGAGTTCCATAGAGCAGGAGGCTGTGATATTATAAAGAGGAATAAAGCATCAAATGGGATATTGGATTAAATACTCCCAAACTTTTTTGTAACCCCAGGATTTGATAAGGCCAAATTTCACCAAAGTAGAAGTACTTGTATACTGGTAGAAGTACTTGTATACTGGTCGAGGTTTGCTTTGGCTTTAACTGAGAGTTATCCTCAGCAAACCTGGACCAGTATACAAGTACTTCTACCCACTGTTATAATTTCCATGAGGGGTACATTATCTCTGCCTGTCTAACCATAATAGCACCCCAGCTCTCTGACTCTGTAGGTAGCAACATGGCCACTAGGTGTGAGTGAAAATACATAAAGTGATTACTATGAATATTGATAAGAACCATTATATTTATAAAAAGGTTTAATCTTAAGCTAAAATTATTTTGGCTCATTTTATTTTTCTGGAATATATCTAAAATAATATTCCAGATTTGTCAAATATGTTTTTATCATTCTTTTCATCCAAATACATTGGCCCTTTTGAGAAAATAACCAATATTTTAAATTGCTAATTCCCATTTGTGGTTTACAATAATAATAATCTTATTCAATAATAGAAAATGCTTTATTCAAAGAAATAGTCACCCTAAATACAGCAAACACTTTTTGTGATTAGTTCATTGGTGCTTTCACCAAGAATTTTGATTAGTCTTTGTATGACTCAGGATCTTTTTAATTAGTTGGTTTGTTTAAGAAAAGCCAAGAGTTCAACTGTGCCTTTACAGGGAATAATGTGATTTTTTTTTCCTGACTTTTAAAAAAATAAGAGAAACCATGTAAATGACAAATTTATAAAAATTAGTTGATATTAGGGAAATAGATATACTTCAATTCTTGTTTCTTTAGCCTTAGTGTCAAATTGATCAAAATTGAAAACCAATGTGGTAATATGTATGGACAAAAAACACATGCTTGACTGCCCTTGCAGACATGATGCTTTTTTAAGGCCTCCTCCCATTATACCGTCAAGTTAGCACCACCCCTCATGACTGACCAGAAACACCTTGAGAAATGGAACACTACCTAGCTTGATCATCCATCTCTGCGGAATCCTCAGCTCCGTGTACCCTGGAGAACCCATATGCTACTGCTCTATTTTAGTTTTCACTGCACCATTGTTTTTGAAATATTTAGCAACATGATCACAGGCCATATGTGAAATAGGGAAGGAATTTATTATTCGGTTTGTCAGTCTCTATATTTAAAAGTTTTATAGCATGTCGGAAATCCTGGCAACAGCCTTTTGTATAATTAGTTGCTTCATCCTTCAGAGCTAATGGGATGAGTTTGAGGTCTGAGCAAGATTATATATAAGAAATATTTCCTCCCCTGGTGCTTTATCAGAATCTGTCCCTCTCATCAGGGTTATTGTCAGAGTAATTTTGTCGGATCTTTCATAAAAAGGGAAAATATTAAGGTCAATATGGAGGAACCAAACAGTTTAATCAGCTTGGGTATACTAAATACTTTCCTCTTGTGTTTGTTGTTGGGGAGAGGGAGCTAGAAGGGAGGCAATTGAAGACAAGTAGAAAACTACAATTTTTTTTCTAATTTCTTTTAAAATTGTGAAATAAAGTAATGTCAATAATATGATAATTGGAAATTTTACATAGTTGAGCTGAATTATGACTTTGCTAATCTCTTTTTTTTTTTTTTTTTTTAAGACAAAGTCCTCTTTTGGATAAGCATCCTTGCTTTCTTTCTTCCAAATCAGACCCGTTTCATTCCTAGAGGCCATTGTTTATAATAAAGTTGAAACAATCTTATGAAGTTGATTACTCAGACTCAACCTCTTCCTTGGGCCTTTTTTGTGATTTTTCTTTGATAGTATATATAATCAGAGCTTCAAAGGGTAGCCTAAGGAAGAGAGAAAATTATCTTGGAATATGTGCAGTGTAAACTAAGGAAGCCATCAGACCTTAATCAATTAAGTTTGAGATACAAAATAGAAGGTCAAAATTGCTTCCTCTTGTGGTTGGTCCTAAACTAAACACATATCTCCTCCTATGTTAGATTATTTGGAAAAGCTTTTGAAAAATCCAAGTTATCAGGTGAAGGTTTTACTGCCAGAGTTGAGCCTTTGTCCTGCTCTTGCACTTTCCATCTGTACAGGCGCACTCACTGCCTTCCTCAGCCCCCATGTACCCGAGCGCCTGGTAATTATAGTTTCTAATACATCTCCGGCTTTTCTGCAGTGAGGGAAAACTCTGCTTTTCTTCCTAATGAGTTTCTGGTTTCCTCAAAGGATTCATCATATCTGGCTGCACCTCAGCTTTGGGAGTCAGTCTCATCCTATCCCTCTGTGTCCTGTTTGCCTTGGAATCACCTCCCCTGTCCTGGACCATGGTTAGATGTGGTTCCTCAGAATGCTGCAGCTTTCTGCTCCAGGGAGGATACAGCCAGGAGCCCAGGGCCCCTGTTGTCAGAGCTGGGCTATGCTGTTGAACTCGGACTCTCT
>NW_006436298.1:40467356-40477379 GCF_000325575.1 Pteropus alecto
GACTTTATGTGCACCTGTCTGTGGTTATATGTGTTACCTGTCCATGGTTATGTGTATTTAAGAGTGTGTAGGTGTGTATATGTGTACATGCACACACAACAGACTCAATATTTCCTAGTCACCTATTATCACATGTATCATTCCCCCCAAGGGTTATAACAGTTTTATTTCCCTTGGGACTTACATTCGATGTCTTCAGGGCTTCAAAACAGTCACTAGCTTATTGAATACTGCATAGAATGAGTATAGTCCATATATGAAGTTCTTCCTGATTGTGGATTGTAGCCACTAACCCAAATCTTATGCATTTTGAGTTTTTCTGTAAACTAGTGCTACCAAAAGTGTGGTCCTTGGATAGATTCTGGTCCGTGAATTAGGTATTACTGTTTAATAATGAGAAGAGGAGATTACACCAGAATGTAAACCAGCACACCACTTTCTTCATGGAAAAAGTTTTGCTATGAGAAAAATGTCAACTGAACAAAATGCTTAGAGATAGGTTGACTTACTTTCTGGCTCAAGCTCCTTATAATATTGGGACTGGTAACAAATAGTTCTAGGAACAGTACTTTGTGTAGCTGTATGAGAATATTCTTGTAGATTAAAAATCATTGACCTCTTAAGGGAAGTTGGGCCAGAGCTGACCTCTCACCTCTCCTCCTTGTTTAGCTGGTACACCACGTACTTTCCCAGCTTTCCAGGCACATAGAGATGTCTGCCAGAACATAGGCTCTTAACTCTTGGAAATCCCCACAAATTTCTCATTATAGCCCCCTGAAGAAAGTACTGTCTTCTTAAATTTTAATGTTTTTAACACCACTAAATCAAGATAAAAAGATTTTATATGCAATGTAACAATCGGTTATATTAATAAATTCATATGTTCCCTTTTCTCTTTCCTATTCCCTAAATATTGCCAAATAATCACTGACAATTATCTTAAAACTCAGTATGGATTTCTAATCTCAGTTTGAATTTATAAACTATTGAAATATATGACATTTATTATTTTTGTGAGCATGTCGTGATTTTAAAAAAACTGAGTTAGGACTGACTCAAGATTAAGATAAATCTATCTAAAATCTAAAGTAATTAAAGGGAAAACAGATGTAGACTATGAGTATATTAAATATAAACTAGAATGTGTATGTGTATTTACGATGCTTTGAAATTTCTGTATCTGCTCCTTGTTTTCGATAAGTTGCCATCTTGAATTTTGTAACAAGATGGTAATATGACTAAAACTCATATATGTCAAGGCAGGCAGTCAGCCACATAAAAATTCATTATTCTGAGCTAAATAAATAAAACTGCAAAGAGAATTATTCTCCAGTTTCTTTCTCTGTAACATATGAAAGCCTGGTGATGTATTAAGCATAAAAAATCATTACTGAGGGTTGTTATTAAATTTATCATTTTTAAGTGAGTCCATCTCTTTGTACTCTGAAGTCAGATCAGTGACTGCATTTTGATTCACATCATTCTTTGGAAAGAGTAAATGGGATTTATCATCTGCTTGTTTTTTTTCTATTTAATCTGTTTCTGCATTGCATAAGGCACTTAAGTGCCCTATCAGAATAGAATCCTTGAGACTAATTTGAGTTGCTAGCAGAAGTCGGTTTGTATAACCCTCAAACTATCTAATTTTTTAACTGAAAACATCATGTCAAGTCTCTGACTTCAGGTGGATAGAAGTGACCTACTTGCCTTTGTACCAGCCTAGCACAGTGTATCTAATGCAGGTAATATTGATGATTGTGGCTAAGAGAAAGGCTACCAGGGCTTCATAGCTAGCTTTAAAAATGAAAAAAGAAACTTTCTTGTCTCCTACATTCATTCTTATTTTCACAGCCTTCACCACTGTCAGGAACCTTAAAGATGTCCAAAGCAGACCTGTGAAATGCGCATTCTAGGTAACAAGAGTACAAAATATAATTTACTTCCTGAAAGTACTCTTATGACAGAACTCTCTGATCTTTTAGGTCTAGTTTATGTGTAATGTTTTCTTCCCTAAATATTCTTTCCCTGACGAATCTATCTAAAGTTGCCTACCCACTAACCTTTTTTCCTCCTCTAACTCTGCTGCAATTTCCTTCAAAACACTTATTCAAATTATTTTTTAAATTTATTTGCTTATTGTTTTTCTCTTACTGAATAATACAAACTCCATGAGGGCAGTGAGTGTTTTCCGTTTTTTTTTTTTTTTTTTACTTCGGGGCCCAGGAAAGTGTCCGGCATAGATTAACTGCTTTGATACATTTGAACATTTGATGAATAAATTCTATATGAGTGAGATTGTCTTTTTGGCTACATGGTATTTTTAGAGAGTATCAAAATATTTTTTTTAAATGGCTGAAAGGGAATGGAAAATGCATTTAGGTAATCCTTGTGTTACGCTTATCACATGATATAATAGCAGGAGCTGCATAACTTTTCCCTTTCCACTAAGTAATATCGAACTGGGAGTTAGCTTCAGATGTGTCTCTGAATCTTTAAATCAGGATATATAGATTTTTGGAATTTATTAATTCCTAAGGATCAGACGATAATCAAGAGGTAAAAAATTAATGCTCTCTTCACCTCCAACATACGTGAATAAGACAGTTCTAAGGCAATGTCTATTTGCAAACTATGTTGTCTCTTTCAGCATTCATAATGAAAAAAAAAAAGCTTTCAAAGGTATGGTACAGGTCATACAATAAGGCATTTCTTTGAATTAAGTGGGAATGAACTGTTTGTTTCTTTAAGTGAAATTAAACATCTAGTCAATTTCACCTTCAGTGTTACTAATTGCAATCTTCCTTAAAGATCATGCAGGAAAGAGCAATAACAATTAAGACTTCATGGGGAAAACATAATTTAGTCAATTAAAGTGTTAAAAATAAAATAGTAAACTTATTTATTTATTTATTTTTTTGAAAGTCAACCTGGTCTCTTTGGGAATGTAATCAAGAGGCAGTGAACATTTTTTGGGGGAAGAGCACAGCCTTAGGTCATTGGTTATTTACTATCTGGAAACCTCAATAAGCAATCCCAGAACTAGGCTTAGCATTTGTTTTAGGCTTGATCCACCTCCTGATGCCACTTTAAAGCAGTGAGTGAGAGAAGCTATTCAAGGCAAAAACAGTAAAAATCAAGATGGAATCTAGATTGGATCGACGTGGCCTTGCAGGTTTGTGTAGTCCCAGATAATACCTGGGGCTCTGGTGGCATTTCAAACAACTAATGTTTTAAAAGTTAGATAGACAAGTTGGCGAAATGGTTATGACACTTTCCAAATTCATCTATAGATCCGACACAGTTCCAAACATACTCTTTTTTTTTTTCTCCAATCAGATGTTTTCATAGAATTTGACAAGCTGATTCTAAAATTTATATGAAAACATCAAGGAAACAGAATGTATCAAACAGTCTTGAAAAAGAACAAAGCTAGAGGACTACCGCTACATTAATTCGACTTATCACAAAGTCATGTTATCGAGAAGGCGTGGTACTGACATAAGGATGGGCATATAGATCAACAGAAGATAGTAGAGAGCTCAGAAATTGACCCAAATTGATCCGGTCAACTTTTAATGAGGAAATCAAAGAAGTTTAATGCAGAAAGAAAAGTCTATTAACAATGGGACTGGGACAACTGGGTATGAATATGGAAATAAACAAGTGTCAACCATTATCTTTTACTACACACAAAGATAATAATTTAGAGATAGATCACAGGCCTAAAGAAAAGAAATAAAAAGTATAAAACTAGAAGAATATCTTTACAAATTATATACAGGTAAAAATTCCTTAGATGGAACAAGAAAGCAATAACTATAAAAGAAAAATTTGATAAATTATAATTCATCAAAATTTAAATCTTCTCATCAAAATATATAGTTTAGAAAATGAATTGGCCACCCAAACACTAGAAGAAAATATTCCTAAAACATACAGTACCAAAAATGACTGGTGTTCAGAATATATTAAAAATACCTGCAGTTCAATAATAAAAGGATTTAAAAAAATACAAGTGGGCAAGTGAGTTGAATAAACACTTTACCAAGGAATATGTACAAATGACAAGTAAGCATGTGAAAACATTAATCTTCATTATTAATGTTTACTAATTTTCAGGTAAAATCAAATTAAAACCATGATGAGATACTATTACATACCCACCAAATAGCTAAAATTAAAAAGACTGACCACACCAAATATTGAAGAGGATATGAAGCAAGTGGAATGAATCTCATGTTGTTGATGAGAGAGTAAAATGATACAACCACTTTGCAAAATGATCTGGCAGTACCATATAAAACTAAATATTCATCTATCTTATCACTAATTCTAATCCAGTATGTTTTCCAAGAGAGAGAAGAGCACATACGTACCAAATAATTTGTGTAAAATTCTTCATAGCAGTTTTATTCAAAACACCCCAAATCTGTAAACACCTCAGGGGTTTATCAACTGGTGATGTGTTCATACAATGAAACATAGCTCAGCAATAATGAAGAGTGAACTACTGATAAAAAGAAAAATGTAGCTGAACCTTAAAAACATCATATTGGAGAAGTCTTGTAAAAAAAAGAGGAAGTACTATGTGTTTCAATTTATATGAAATTCTATTATGGGCAAAACTAAGTTTTATGAAAAAGGAATCAGAATGGTGGTTGCCTCAGGTGGGGTTCAGGGAATGAGGCAGAGGTTGACCTTCAAGAGTCATGGGGGAACTTTCTGTGCTGATTATAATATTCTATATCTTGGTAGGATTTTGGGTTACTTAGGTGTGTGTATTTGTCAAAACTTGTCAAATGGTCTCTTTATAATTTATAAACAGTGAAGTACAAAAATATTACCTAAACAAACAAAAAGTTAAAATTTACATAGAAGTTTAACTTCCTGTAAAATAGTATTTTTAAAAAAGATCTGGGCCCCATGGGAGCCTTAGATGAGCTTCAGTACATCTATAAACCCTTTGAAATTATGTGTAAACTTCAGAAAGAAGATTCAAAGTGTTTGTGAAGTTTCAAGGTGACCTCACTCACAAATTTTAAGAAACATCTATAGAATTATCTTTCAGATTAATAAAATACTTCATAAGTTTATTTTGACTATAAAGTATTATTAACTTTTAAGTTGGGATTTATTCAGAGATTTTTTTTGATATCATATTTAATTTTTTTTTTTTTACATCCAGTTTTTGGTGATGATTTACCCATCTTTGAATCAATGCACAACAATTCTGATATATTCCCCAACATCAATTCTGAAGGTGGTGCTAGTGAGTAGATATATTCATATTTTTATGTCTATTCTGCAAGTCAAATAACCAGAAATTTCACATGTGTACACTCAAAGATTCACAATTGAGTTGTTTAATATCGGTATCAAAACAAAGATTGACTCCTAGGTTGATATTTATTATTTATTGTTTTTATTACGTTATATTTTCCATCCACTGTCATTCATTAATTGCCAATTTTATTTTGAGCTCTGACTCTAATAATTGCTAAATTTCTTTGTTCATGGAAAATGAAGTATGTACCTGTACTTCATGCATTTTGTGTTTAGGAAGAATCATTAAGGCTACAATTAGAATTTTGTAATGATTTTCAGAAATAGTTTCTAGCTACTAAAACTTGTTAAAAATTGTGATGTTTTATAATTAGGAAAGGACATTAGATTTGCGTGAACTCTTTTTGCTAACCTTTCTTGCCAATTTGAGTCTAATTGTCAGTGGTCTTTTGAGGCCCGTTGTTATACTAGAGTAACTACACTGAAGAATTCAAACTCGTGTTGTTTTGGTTTTAAAATGAAGGTGACAAATCTGTGGCCTCACATTAACCAAAAAAAAAAAAAAAAAATCACTCAATTATAGCAAGAAAAGCTTAATAGCATCAAATTATGAACTATCCTTCCTATATTTCATAAAATGCATGCCATATATGTATCAAGGATAATAAAATTGATCTACTCAGAGAAAGTAGGAAAAAATGATACCTGTGTCTGTTACGTAAAATGATTGCAAATATGAAATATTCATTCCGGTAAACTATGTTTAATAATAGCATATGACTAAATATTTTGCCCTCAGATCTGATCAATGTCCAAATGCTGTATTGCTTTTGATAAAGGGCAAATTTAGGTGGATTCCATGTTCCATTTCACGTTGTTGTAAAACCATGACCATCAATTTCAGTAGAGTGCCATATTTGATCTTAATAATAACATGATTTTAAAGGTCAGCTTTAGCTCTGCCCATAAAAGTGTTATGGAACAAGAAATCCTTTGACTAAGATTTTTATTTGCTTTTTTAAAAGCAAAACTTTTAATTATGTAAAAACACAACACTCTGTTCCTCTTTTGTGACTAGCTGAATTACAAAAATTGGAGTTTGTGAAACTCTAATTGCCTTCAAAAAATAGTCTATAGAATAATTGTTCAATGGGTAGCATAGGAGTGCTTCATTAGTTGTCATTAATATTGAAATATTTAAGCTTAATACCTTTTCAAAATGGTGCCAATACTGGAGTAAAAATTTTCAGAAAGCGAGTCTAATGAGTTTCTAGTGGTGGCAAATTCCCTGGTTCTTTGCCTTTCCAGTCTCTTCTACAGAATTCTTATGGATTCACGAAAACAATTGTATTTTGCCTGTCATAATTAAGATTACAATGATCCTTCTTAATTGTACATGTGAGGTCAGCTAACCTATATCTCTAATACTTGAAATATTTTTTCCATCATTTAAAGCCCTCCATGATATTTACCATAATTCTAGTGCCTAGAAATGTTTTACAGAATAGTCTGCACAGTAGAAAAGGTGGGAGTCATTAGCCTGTAATGATATTATGTGTACAATTTACACTTAGACAAAGAAAACCTATTGACAGACTGTTGCTGCACCATCTAATAGTAATGACAGTTCAAATCCATAAATGTTGAAATGAGAAGAACTTAAACTGGGGTCTGTGAAGTTAGTTATCAACACCACTTACCATGAGGAAGACTACATTGCTTATTTGTGTGTGTGTGTGTGTGTGTGTGTGTGTGTGTGTTTGAGAAGTACTGAGATTTCATGGCAACAGCTTGAACTGGAAACACAAACTTCTTCAAAAATAAGTAGTTTTCAGAGGACGCAGTTTATTTCTAGCTTCAGTTGTTTAGTATATATATTTAGTAGGGTCACATTAGCACAATATAAAAGTATTCTAGGCAGAAAGGAGACAGCTGGAATTCTTAAAGACTTTTTGTCATTTTTTTATATTTCTTTTCATTTGAGATTAATAGGTAGTCTATATAAAGCAATTTTAAAGGGATCACTGGTATGCATGCCTTTCAGCAGTAAGATGTAGGAAAAATGAACATTTCCATGTAGCATTCTATTGCTATAATGAAACTCAGAACTCCTGTGTAATCCAATTATCAGCCTAAAATATTTTATTCTTATTGGCAAACTCTAATTTTTGTCTTGCAATTGGAGATATTTTAATATAATTGATCTTTATATCTACTGTAGTTATAGCAATAGTGCACCCCGATGCCATATAGAGAAAATGCTTAAATGTGTCCTATCCTTCCATTTTCACATATTTTCTTCCTTTTAAATTAGATATGAGGTGGAGTGCGGAGATATCTCAGATAGTGTTTGTGTTCAAAATCTATTTGAGCAGTAATTTTGTTGGCATAGGTTACTTCATTATGTTCTCATATTGGGAGGACTAGAGTTTAGCTTCATAAGAATGGAAATATGACAGATAAGTTTTAATTTTAGGGTAACTGGTCCACTTATAGTCACTACTATCATGAGAAGAAAAGTCTGTGATATTAACTAGAGGAAGGAAAGCTACGGTCAAGACGTCAGAGTTTGGCTTTATTCATTTGTTTTATGTCATGTGTGTGTGTTGTAGTGGTGAAGATATGGTGTGGGATGAGTGGGCTTTAGACAGGCAGCTTAGCCTGAAGTTGATAGTTAAAATCAAGGTCAAGACTGTAAAAGATTGTCGGCAGTAGATAGTGATGTGGCTGGAAGTATAAATTATGGTCTTTGTTAATGTATTTTTCATTAATTTAACCAGTTTCTATTGAATATTATCATGTACCACCTAGGAGCTAGGCATTTGTAATCAAAAGATGAATATATCATCTCTTATTTAACACTCTTCTGATTGAGAAGACAAGAGTTTGATCATTTGTGCCTCTTATATGACATTATGATGAGGCTATCATGGTTGCATGTGCAAGAGCCAAGGAATGGATACCAGACTTAAACTGGAGAGTCACAGAGATCATACTAAAAGAGTTCATTATAGTTTATCTTAAACCTAGTGGTAACAACATATGTCAAAAGAATGCATGCTGCATTTAAGGACCTAGAAGTAATCCAGAAAGCTGCTGAAGTAGAGTGGTGGAGAAATGTATTAAGAGATGAAATTTGAGGAGTGTTATCCAGGGCTAGATCAGACAGGGCCTGTTATGTCCTATTGAAGGTTGAAATCATAAAGTTTAGGGCATACACTGAAGGAGTTAATTTAACTATGGCCAGTTTTGCATTTTAGAACAATCTCTCTAGCTGCCAGATGGAGAAGAGATTGGAGAGGAATAGGGCTGGCGACTAGGGGCCAGTTTGCAAGTTGCTTTCATAATCTAATTAAGGAGTAAGTGATAAACAATGGTGATGGAGATAACCAAGTGAGTTCCAGAAATTTTAATGTGGTAGAATTGAGAGTAGTTGTTAATTAATTAAATGTGAAGAGTAAGCTATAGAGTCTAAGTTATGGATAATGCTCAGACTTCTGTCTTGGATATGTTACCAGTTACTGAGACAGGAGATCCAGGAGTCTTGGAGTAGGGTGGGGAAGAGACAGAACTCCACTATAATAGGACTTTTTAGGATTCTAGGAAAACAGACTAACAAAAGTCAATCTCTCAAAAGTGGAAGTCTAATTATTTGAAGAGATCAGTTAAAAGGATAATAAAATACAAAAAGGCATCTGAGAAAATATTTTACAGCTGGGCCACTAACTCACATACACATTCTCTTTCCTTTCTACCATTATTCCTTTCTCTGTCTTATCACAAGACAAAAATATAGAAGGTCATAGTAAGGAAAAAATAGAACGGAGAACAGAAGAGGACATAGATGGGAAATGGCCAGCTATCTAGTGAAGAGAGAAAAGCAGTAGTTAGCTCTCAAAAGAGCAACCTTCTAATCAAAGGGTTGCTGAATATTTACTTTATGGCCTTGGCTAATTTGCCATTTCTAAGTCCATTCTATCTCTAAATTGGTGTTGGCCTAGTTGATCTCTGTGGATCCTTCTAGCTCTATTATTTTACCATTATGGGAGGGAAGGTAGAGTAAGTGAAAAAGGTTAATGGAATCAGGGAACAGGTGAAGAACCCTTGAGCTAGAGCTATACTATATGCTTCCAATAATTTAAAATGGAAAAAAAAAATACCCATAACCATTAAATGATAATTCTACCTAATATATGGGTTAAAGAGAGAGAATCTGGGGACCAGGCAACTGAGAACAGAGTGATGAGGCTGGTAGAGGAAGTAAGGACAACACTAGGTAGCAGTTGTTAGTTTTATTATTTTGCCTACATGTGATATAGGCAGAGATGGTGAGGCTCAGTGCCTTTGGAAAGATTAAATCCTTCCAGATGCTATGGCAACTTTGTAGAGGATGGGTAAATACCTTACAATACATTTTGTAATTATTTCCCATGATCTAAGATATAAATGTGCTATAATTCATATTTTTCCAAATGACTCACACCAGCATAACTCTGTTTTAATGAGTTTTTTTTTTTTTGGCTCTGCATAGAAAAGTCAAAATAACTAGTTTAAAGAAGATAGAGCTTGGATTACAGAGTACATTGTGGAGCACTCTCAACATTCTAGCCCTGAACTGTTTCTCTCACATTAAGATGCTAAAAGTTGGGATATAAATGAACAATTTAACATTTTTTTCTCTGCTATGCATAGATAGCTGCTCTAGCTGCAGCCTTTCTCTCCACAGTCCAGTTAGCAGAA
>NW_006436298.1:40477441-40483124 GCF_000325575.1 Pteropus alecto
TTCTACACTGTTACCACTTCCACCCTTTGGCCAAAACTTAGTCACATGGCAACCCCTGGCTCTAAAGGAGGTTGGACAATATAGTCTTTATTAGAGTGGTCATATGTTTGCTAAGGTTTTGAGATTCTATTATTAAAGGAAAAAAGAGGAGAAGATGGTGGGAGCAGCTAGTAATCTCTGCCAGACGTAGTTCTTCAAAATATTTAGGAAGGGTCAGGTATCTTTAATTTGTATTGGAACTAATTGTGTGTGTGTGTGTGTGTGTGGCCAAATAAGCATGATTCTTGGTTAAAGTTCCTTTACGAATCATTTTTCTAAGGTTATCAGTATCGGAAATGTGATTTTAAGCCAAAACAGAATATCTTTTAAAGGAAACAACAATTTATTGATCATAAACAAATCTATTGTTACCAAGTTTGTCTATTAAAATATTTTAAAAGCTTTATAGCATTATTGCAGACCTTGGAGTTTATAGTTAGTTGAGCTCTGTGTTTGATTTTCAGGTTTTATAAACCCTAACTTCTCGAAAAGAGACTAGCTTTACAATATATTTTCCATCATCTAGCTTTATTTTCCAAAACAAATTTTTGGCAACAAAATACTAATCACTGCTAAATTAAGATGTTTGTTTGTTCAATTCTTATGTAATATTCATTCTTCTTATTTTAATAAAAACAGATTTAGATATGTTGGCTCCTACCAATGTTAGTTTTGGCTATTTTGCTTGATTTTCCTAATGAATCATATTTTTACACATATATACCTGTTAAATAAGAGTTTGTAATATTTTGTATTATTGTTTATTGTTAATTTTAATACCAGTGCCTTAACTACAAAATGAAGATTGAGGATTAAGAAAGGATTATATTTGTCTATTGGCTCTGAAATAAGTTTATAGCATTAAATTTCATTTGCAAAGCTATTGTTTTTCTTTGAGAGATTGTTGAGGAGGTCCTGGCATGAATTATTTTTGTGTCTAATTTTTTCATTTAGATTTGGCAAAGAAAATTCTGTGAACTCAGCATTTCACGTGTCTCCTGCATTTTTACAGCCTCTGGTCCAGGACTAAATGTAAAATTGTTTAGAAGATATTTATCTTGGTTCCCAAAGGTGCTGCCCAGATACTGGAAAAATAGCCGTAAGTTGCAAGAAGTTAAGAAGGAAGTCAAAGAAAAGGACTAATAAAGTTGCAAGGAGATATATGCAAAAAGGCCCTCAAAAGATTCTCCAGACAGATTTGATATTTGGAGAGGACCATTCCAGGACAGTTGTGTTGATATTGGATATTTGTCTTGTTGCTCTTATGGGAAAGGTTGATGGTGCCCTCAGATGACCAATTCCCTTTTACTTGAGCTAATACAGAGGCTTCATTATGAAAGATCATTTTCTTTTGATTTCCATCTGCTGCCCAGGATTTTCCCAGCATGCTTGCATTTCTGATCCTATAGCATGATGTTCTGCCCTGCTCAAGTCAGCTTATAGTACAGATATTGTAATAGCACAGTCTTCTTTAATCCACAAAAGGACTAAACCAGTGTCAGAAAGATATAACATGTAGTGTAAGAAAAATGCATTCATTCTCAAAGCTATTGAAAGGCAATGATAGAGGTAATTAATAGCATCCTTAAAAGTTGATAGAGAAAGTGATAGCAGCCTGGGCTATATTTAGCCTGGACCTGATCGCAAATGGATTTGCCTGATTCCAGCTAATTAAATGTGAACAACAAAGCGGGAGAGAGGCAGTAAGCAAAAATATCTTATCAGTTGTTGTAACTGTTCTAAGCAAGGAAGTGCAATTTCCTGATTGCAGAGAAAGAGCTTGTATAAATCTTGGTGACGTATTTTATACCCCTACTAGTGAAATGTATTTTATTAATCTAACTGCTATTATCCTGGTCTTGGCCACAATGCAAAGCTACTATGTTTTAGACGTCTCTGTTTGTTAAGAACGTCAAGTAGTTTTCGGAAAGTTAAACTTTACTAGCTAGTGTGTGTTTTCTCTGTTGAAATAATTGATACAATAGGCTCTTTTGTTTAAAGAATGCTATTATTTATTTATCTGTTTGTTTGTTTGTTTTATTATGGTGACATTGGTTAATGAAATCCAGTTTCAGGTGTACAGTTCAACAGTAAAGCATATATATATATATTGCATTGTGTTTTCACTTCTCATTGTTAGATTTCTTTCTGTCACCACATATTTGACCCCTTTTACCCTATTCTACCAGCCCCCCTTTCTCTTGTCCCCTCCCCCTTTACCCTCTGGTAACAACTAATCTAGTGTCCATGTCCATGAGTCTCTAATTTTTCGTAATGTTTACTGGTTGCTTTTAGGTTTATAGCCCACATTTAAGTGATCTCATGTGATTTCCAACTTTTTCTGTCTGCCTTATTCACTGAGCATGATTATCTTGAGGTCCAATGTTGCTGTTGCAAATGGCACTGTTTCATCTCTTTTTATGGCTGAGTAATATTCCATTTTATATACGTACCACAGCTTCTTTAGCCAGTCATCTATCGTAGGGCACTTTGGTTGCTTCCATGTCCTGGCCATCATAAATAGTGCTGCTATGAACATCAGATATGAGTTTTCAAGTTTTTTGGGAAAATACCCAATAGAAGGATTGCTGGATGATATGGTAGATCAATTCTCAGTTTTTTGAGGAACCTCCATATTGTTTTCCATAGTGGCTGTACCAATTTGCAGTCCCACCAGCAGTGTATGAGGGTTCCTTTTTCTCTGCATCCTCTCCAACATTTGTTATTGCTTGTCCTGTTGATTATAGCCATTCTAACAGATGTGAAATGATATCTCATTGTGGTTTTGATTTGCATTTCCCTACTATGAAAGGATGTTGAGCATCCTTTCATATGTTTGTTGGCCATTTGTATGTCTTCTTGAGAGAAGTAAGTGTCTGTTCAGGTCCTCTGCCCATTTTTTGCTTGGATTGTTTTTTTATCATTGAGTTGTATGAGTTCTTTGTAAATTTTGGATATTAAGCCCCTATCAGAGGCATTAATTGCAAATGTATTTTCCCATTTGGATGGTTGTCTCTTTACCTAGTTGACAGATTCTTGTGTTGGTGGAAGTTTTTCAGTTTGATGTAGTCCCTTTTTATTTTATTTTTTTTTGCTTTTACTTCTCTTGCCTTTAAAGTCAATTCGTAAAATCCTCTTTTAAGTCCAAGGTCCTTGAGTTTCATTCTTATGTTTTCTTCTATGCATTTTGTTGTTTCGGGTCTTATATTCAGGTCCTTAATCCATTTTAAGTTAATTCCGATGTGTGGTGATAGACAACAGTTTAATTCTTTTGCAGGTGGCTTTCCAGTTTTCCCAGCACCATTTATTGAAGAGGCTTTCCTTTCTTCATTGTATGTTTTTGGCTTTTTTTGTCAAAAATTATTTGCCCATATAAACATGGATTTACTTCTAGACTCGCAATTCTGTTCCACTGGTCCGTGTGTCTGTTTTCCTGCCAGTACCATGCCATTTTGATTACTGTCACTTTGTAGTATAATTTGAAGTCAGGCAGAGTGATGCTTCCAGCCTCATTCTTTTTTTCTCAGGATGGCTTTGGCAATTTGGGGTCTTTCATGCTTCCATACAAAACTGATGATATTTTGTTCTATTTCTTTAAAAAATGCCGATGAGATTTTGATGGAGATTGCATTACATCTGTGTAATGCTTTAGGTAATAAGGTAATTGTAACTATGATTTCTTAATGGAGGGGATTATGCTGGGATGGTAAGGTTGCTGGCTCAATTTGTCATTAAGGAGCAAAAATGACAAGGATTCAAAAGGAATCCAATCAGCATTTAAGCCATCAGTCATAAGCGCAGTATAATGATGTGGAGGCTCTTACCTACCACAGTTTGAAGGTTTGCCATTTTTTAGCTGTGCTACTACTGCATACTACTCTACTTCCTCAAACCTAATTTTTCCTTTAGTTTCTAACAGCAATTATTTTATAGAATTATTAGAAGTATTTAGTGAAATTATAGACACAAGGGTCCTTCATAGTAGGTACTGAGCAAATGCTAGTAAATGTTGCCAAGAATGTCGCTTGGCATGTGTTGTAAATATGAAGAGTATTATGTTTGGTTCCTACCAATTTAGTCTTTGTAACTGGCAAAATCAGCTATAACCAAACATAACCATCTATTTCAAACACAAAACTGATTGTTTTCTTTACGATTCTAGAGGAAAGTATGTTGAAAGATTTTTCTAAGAAATTAAGAGAACGAGATCTGATGTACCAAAATTCTTAGATCTAAGCTTCCACAAGTCTTAGATTTTTTGATCTAAGGAGCCACAGTAATGCCGCTTCTGCATCATAACATCTTCAGGTATTTTGCATAGGCCTGTAACCTGGGATTCTGCAAAGCCACTTCATCTTATATTAGACAGTTTATAACTACATAATCCACATGTAAATAAGAATATCTCATTTTTTTTACTATTTGCCAAAGTAAACATTGTTTGAATAAATATTTGCTTATTCATAACATATGCATATATAATGTTTCTATGTTCTTAAAAGTGACTTAAATATTTTATAGGGTAATAAGACTAATAGATTTTTAAAATTTATTACCATTTTCTGTTCATTCCTATTTTAACATATCACTAAACATTTGTCTCCCACAGTGACTTCTAAATTTTTAGACTCATGACCAGTTGCAGAGTTGATTTAATCATAATTCTCAGTTCATTATGCTTGTTTTTATTATAATTTGTTTTGTTCTTTCATTTCTCATCTTCACTTCTGTTTCTTCTGCATTCTATGTAGCCCTAAGAGATATACTATAATGATTTATATATGTATGTTCTATTTTTTAAAATGATACTGCAGTGTAGATTTCATTCTTTTCCTGTCTTTTTTTTTTTTTACTTATGTTTTTGATATGTATTTATATTGATAAACATAGCTATGTCTTTACTTCTTCATGGTAGTCCCTTTTATTTATCCAGTGTCCTGGAGTTGAAAACCTAGTTACCCTTGATTCCATGCTATCATAGCAACAGTGAAGCAAAAATATTTATGCATAACTCCTTATGGAACTGTGAGCGTTTCTCTAAGGTACGCACTCCGAAGTGGAGTGATTGAGCAGAGGCTATGTAAAAACACAATTTGTCTATGTTCTACCAAATTTGTATTCTCAACAGAAATACATGAAAGTTCTCATTGAAAATTCTTTTTATTTTTTTTAATTTTGTGTAATTGATATGAAAAAGGAAGACTTGGTCAATTTAATTTTAGAGTTGTGTTTTAAAGAGAATGAACACAGTAACATAAACTTTTTGTGGTTTCTGGCAATATATACATTTGTTATTAGCATGTGCTCAAAATATAAAATCACCGAAATGACTTTTCCTTAATTTTTCTTTGAAAAGATGCAAGCCCTGATATTATATCATTATGTAATAATAGTACATTTTAAGGAGAAATTTAAAATAACTGACCCAAATGAATGATGATGTCTCTGCAATTTCTTAAGCAGTTCCAGAAATGGTGGGGTTTTTATAATTGAAACTACAATCTACTGTGAATTCACTAAGTAATTCGAGGAGAAAATTCATGTCCTCTTGTTCATTTATTTAAAACATGATATATAACATTTTATTTTTGTATGCTGGTGTAATTATGTTGTTGCCTAAGTGAAAGTTTTTAAAATTTTATAT
>NW_006436298.1:40484291-40525071 GCF_000325575.1 Pteropus alecto
CTTGTAGTGGAGAATTTCCTCAATTTTTGTATGTCTGGAAAGGTCTTAATTTCTCCTTCAAATCTAAAGGAGAGCTTAGCTGGATACATTATTCTAGGCCGGTAGTTCCTTTCATTAAATAGTTTAAATATTTGATTCCATTCCTTTCTGGCTTGTAAGGTCTGTGCTGAGAAGTCTGATGATAATCTAATAAGTTTTTCTTTATACGTAACCATTTTCTTCTCCTTGGCTGCCTTGAAAATTCTATCTTTGTCGCTGATTTTTGATAACTTTAATCCAATGTGTTTTGGTGAAGGCCTTTTTGGATTGAGATAATTGGATGTTCTGTTGACTTCTTGAATTCCAAGCTCCAGCTCATTCCTTAGATTTGGGAAATTCTTGTCCACTATTTGTCTGAAAATGCTTTCTAGTCCCTACTCCTTTTCCTCGCCTGCGAGAATGCCCATTATTCTTGTTTCCTCTCCTGATGGTATCAGCTAGTTCTTGTATTTCTCTTTCATTATTTTTCATTCTTCTGTTTCTCTCTTCTTCCTTCTGATTTATTTCTAGATTTCTGTCTTCAATATCACTGATCCTTTCCTCCATTTGGTTGACTCTACTTCCCAGGCTTGCTATTTCATTTTTCAATTCTTGCAGTGTGTTCTTCATTTCCTGTTCTTTTTGAGAGTTTCAAACTCCTTGCTCTGCTCATCTAGTTGTTTTTTTAATTCCTGAAATTGTTGATATGATTTGTTTTGGATCTCATTGAGTTTTTTCAGAAGTACCATCCTGAAGTCTCTGTTATTTAAGTCACATATTTCTATGTCTGTAAGATTATTTTCTGGAAATTTTTCTCTTTTTTTTTTGAGATGCCTTGTCACCTTGGTTGTTCATGGTGTTTAATGGACTATTTATCCACCTTGGCATTAATAGAAGTGTATTCTGTTTTTAATTTTCAGAAAGATGTATTAAATAAAGGTCTTTCTTTAGCCTGCTGCAAAGAAGGCACTCTTCTTTTGGTTTCCAGTAGGTGGCATCTAAGCCTCTTGGATCCCTGCTTTATATAGAGCCTAAGGTCTTTTATTTTCTTGTAGATTTTAATCACACTTGCTACTCTCAGTTTCAATCCCTGTCAGGGTTACCAACAGTTTTAGTAGCATTTGCTTAGATTTCCCTGGGGCTCCTCAGTGATCCATCTTGGAGGGTATTGGGTAGGGGTCCTCTGGTTTGGGATTTGGGGGCTGTGGTTTAGCCTTAGATTTGCAACCGGTGTGGTAAAAATCAGCTGTTATTTCTCTGCGGTCCCACCCCACTTCTCCACTTTCTGCCCTGATGACTGGGCCCTCTGGTCAGCTGTGTACAAGCCCTGGATCTTCCAGGCAAGGTTGTTCAGGAAAGTCTCTGTGCCTTCATCCCTCTCTCTCCTCCTACAGGGAGCTCTGGCAGCTGCAAGAAGCAGCTTCTTGATTACTTCCAGTCCACCACCTGACACCTGGAGTTCTGACTTGTGGTAGCTCTTATGCACAGATCCCACGCTCAGATGTGCTGGTGTGCAGTTTTGGTGTTTTTTGTTGAGTTTTAGATGTTCAGCTTATTGTTGTTTCAAGGGGAGAGATGTAGAGACATCTCTCACTCCACCATGTTTCCACCAAATCCAAAAGTTTTATTTTTGATTCATTTGTGTTGGAGATTTAGAATCTGAAAGGTCCTGAGAGAATTACAAATGACATCAAGTTAGAGGACATGACTTAAGTGAAAACATATGATGCTTCTAGCTACTGTTGGATTTTCCTTCTTGCTTTCATTTCCTTGTTGCATGATTTCTGGACTTTGCTCAGTTTCCTTGTTAATGTCTTTCTAATTTCTAGAATGTAACTCCCTCCATAGCATGATTCTAAAATTGTTTTAAGATCAAATAAATTTATTGCCTGTATAATTATAAAAGCCTTCCTTCAGCTTTCACATTTTGAAAAATCGTTTTTTAACTTTTGATGTTTTTATAATACCTTTTTACATTTCAAAACTTGTTATTTTGATCTTTTATTTTTCCAGTTCTCCCTCTTTTTCTCGCCATCATCTCTCTATTTGCTTTGCTTTTTCTGCACTTCCATATCTTACTTTTCTTGTTGTCTAACATCAGACATTTTCAAGGTACAGTTGCTGGTCCTCCACTATGCAAAGTTTTAGATTTAGGTCATAAAGGTAATTGCACAAGTATAGAGAGGGGGTTGGTGGCATTTGACTCAGTTTTTTCTTCGATACATGTCCAAGAGTTTTAGGTATAAAAAAATCATTGTTTCAAAATTGAAGCAACTCCACTTTACCCCACACCAGTCATAGTATTTTCACTTATGTTCATTTCTGAGCAACATATTTAACGGCAATATTCCTAATCCAGAGAAGAAGATCTAGAATAATAAAGGGCTTAGAATCTATTTGATAAGAGTAGTCATTAAAGAAGCTAAGAGTTATTTACCTTGGGAACAGAGGACCAAGGATATGCTTGATAACTGACTTTAAATATTTCTATGCATGACCAGCATGTGGGAGAGAAAGAAGACTTATTTGGTGTTCCAAGTGACAGCAGTGGTACAAATGGATAGAACTTTTGAAACGAATTATTTAAATAAAGAAGTACTGAATAATAATTAAGCCTCTCTAATTCAACTATAAAACATACTGCTTTATGAAAAAAATGTTTCAGTTACTAAAATTAGAGAGGAGAAAATCATCTCTCAAGGATGCTGTATTAAATAAAATCTTGAATTAGATTACTTCTGTAATCCTTTGCTACTCAAAGCTCCTCTTCAGTTTCCTCTAGTTCTTTCAATAGTATGGCTATTTTTTCTATTCAAGTATCTCCAAACTTAAGAAAATTTTCAATTAATTTATTTTTATCTATCTCTTAAAGTAATACTTAAAAAATATTTATTAATTCCCCAAATGGCTTTCACGGTTTGCTCTACTACTTTATTTTTCTAACTTCTATTCCTCTAGGTGGTGCACTCCAGTCCCCAGTCTTCTCTGCATTAAGACAGAGGCAGGCAAATGCCCCTTAACGTTATGCTCAGCATATGGTACTAGCTGAAAACTCCGCAAAAACCGTATGCTTTGCTGATTTTACCTAATTCAAAACTCTCTATTATCTGGCTGCACCATAGTGATTTTACTATGTTTGTAATGGTTTTACTACATTTTACTACTATACTCCTTCTTTCTACCTGTTTAAACTCATTTGTTTGCTCTTGTTTCCTACAATAAATGCTTCTAAGGTGTTGTTCCACATGCTTCAGGGGCTCAACTGAACCCAACACTTTGATGTTTCTAGTCTCAGACTTCTACTTCTGCTTTCAGTAGCCAGTGTTTTGAAATACATTTTTTACCTCTCCTTCTCTTTTGAGGAGAAAAACAGCAGCAGTACTAGCAACAATGATGACAACAACTAGGTCTCTCCAATACAAAATGATAACTACCCTCTTGCAAAAATAGGCTTAAATATCTCTTAATGTATCTTAAAGAGCTTTTAGCTAAGGAAGTGAAACACAAGTTATTATTCAATTATTTCCCCTTAACTCAATGCTAATTTATAACCAACTTTCAGGTGAGACATAAATAGCCATATATCTGTGGAAGGTGTATATTCTGTACAGAAGTAACTACATTTAATCCTCATTATTCATAGATTCTGTATTTGTGAATTCACTTACTAACTAAATTTTTTTTTGTTATCCCCAAATCAATATTTGCTCTGCTTTGGTAGTCATTTGTGGACATGTGCAGAATGGCAATAAATTTGATTTGCATGACTCACACTCTCCTAGTTCAAGTTTCCTGTTTCAGCTCTTATAGTGTAAACAAATGTATTGTTATGATCCATTTAATGCTATATTTTTCACTTTTTTGGGGTGCTTTTTGTTGGTGATTTTGCTGTTTAAAAGTACATGCATAGTGTTGAAATGCTATCTAATGTTTTTAAGCTCAAGAAGGCTGTGATGTATCTTAGGGAGAAAATGTGTTGATAATCTTCAGTCTTAAGTTATAGGACCGTTGGTCAGAAGTTCAATTTTAATGAATCAACTACATATTTTCTATATATGTACATATATAGAAAAATAAGGTCTTTAAACTAAACACACATAAAACAAGGTGATCGATAGATGAAAATTCTGTGACAAGAGCCTTGCAGGAACTTAACTCTATATTTTGCTTAGAAGTATTGTTTCAATATTCACTGATTTATTGTTCACAGTACTGCAGAGCAAAACCAGTGCAAATAGGAAGAATTGACTGTGTAGTCTTTCTAACTAGTGCATGTGTAAAATACATCATAAATATGGAAAGACGTAATTATCGTTTTCTACTCCTTTAATTAATAAAAAATATAATTTGAAGCAACAGAATGGAAGAATGTAAGCACACTTCTTTTGCCAGCCAAATGTAGAGTCAAGACATAATTTTAAAAAGTGGTGTACCAAGCTATGTGCAACCACCAAAGATGAAAAACTATACTGAAATTAGTAAATGGAAGTAGAATAAAAACAAAGAGCAGGAGAAGAAGGAGAAGGAGAGGAGGAAAAAATACAACTAAGAAATTGGTGAGTCCAGTAAATCAATGGGAAAATCTAAAACTTGTCAAGGTGATGAAAATGAAAACTAATTCAACTGGCAGAGGCTTATAATGACTGGGCTGTTTAAAGCTTGTGTTTCATTTGATTTTAGAGCAATGAAAGATACAGAAAATAGAATAGAATTACCACAATTGCATTTAAGAAGAGAAAACTGTCTTAACAAATGTTTTTCAAGTTACCATTCCAACTTTTTCTCAACTCCAAGTGTTTTAGTTCCAAGATTTCTATTTCGATCTCTAACACATGCTGACCTTCCCAACAATTGGCTTGAGAAATGAAAACTAGAGGCAGAAGGAAAGGGGACTTGATGTGGTTGTACAGGGGCAGATGCACAGGGAGCTGTGTTGTGTCTACACTTTGTGGGAAGAGAAACAAAGCACGGCAAGAGAGACTGAGAAGGCACATGAGAGAGAATAAGAAAGGGAGTGAGCATTTGTGAAACTGCTATCACAATAGCTTCTTAGCATGTGAATTCCACTTTTGGGGGGTGTTCTTTTCTGTGCCTTACCACTACAACGGACTAGAATCTGTAGACCATTGAGAGTTTTCTTTTAAAAAGCTAATTATAGAATTTGGAGGAAAATGAGATAATTTTGTGTTTGGTAGTATTTTGATTGTTATGAACTGAAAGGTCCTGACCATTGAGAATTTTCTTTAAAAAACCTAATTATAGAATTTGGAGGAAAATGAGATTATTTTGTGTTTGGTAGTATTTTGATTGTTATAAACTGAAAGGTCCTGGGTGTAGCTACTTGCCTTATTCCCTCCGACTTCTCCTTACTGAAACTTCCTTTCAATCAAACTTTTATTCTATTATGTAACTTTGATAACGAAGCCATTGGAGTATAAAAGGAGGCTCTTTAAGGGTTGTCTTCTTTCAAAGCTGCAGCAATGTACTTTTAAGCGAAAATGATTTCTATTAAATTATATCTGTGAGTCTGCACCATCTGAAATAACCATTATAATTGTTCAGGTGTGTGAGGCTCTTAGTTAAAGATAGACTGGCGTAATTTTTAAACTAATAATTAGTTTTCATATAGTAGAATCAATGTGGGAAAAAAGTATTTAATGTAAATGGACTTGGATTCTAATATAATATGAAGAATATGGGGTGAAGGGAAAATACCCTGGGAGTTTGCACTCAAGAGAGAAAAAGGATGAGGGAGTTCTTCTTGAGTTTGGCCTGTTACACATTTTGGGTTTGATAAGTAAAACTTTTCTCTAGTCTGCAGCAGCAAGTGTTCTGAAGGTACAGAGCATAGTAAGAACTGTAATCAGCTGACATTGAAGAGAATACAGACATTTCAATTTTATTTAGGAGTTTCAGACCTGGAATGTCTATGGCAGGAGGCAAGGATTTTAGCTGCTATAAGCTTTCACTCTAGGTTGCCTCCTTAGTTTGCTTTCCTTCTTGACTTGCTGTATGCCTGAGGCTTGGTGGAAATGGTTTACTCAAGTTCGGAGCCTTCAAATGATTGATTAGTCGATCTTTAAGACTACTCCCACCCAGTCCTGAGACCCCTGTGTTTGTCAGTATTATGAAGTATTTATAAGCTTCTCGTAGCTAGTTCACAATTGGGTTGGGATTGCAAATGACAATAGCAGATGTAATACAAAGTCTTCTACTAAACAAGCCAATGTTGTGTCACCTGAGAAGAATGGGTTAGAGCATTGATCATGATTGATTTTAAAATGACATTTAATCAACATGGACATTCATGGACATTAGTGTCTGGAACTAAATATTGTGATCTCCATCATGCTCTGAAACCCGAGACAAAGATACATGTTTTATATAGCTCATTTACCTTCGAATTCTCATGAGCAAACTAATTTCTGTAAAGCAGCATCAATACATAGAGTGAAGGAATTATTTGAACATGTGTATCTGTTTTTCATTTATATTCTTTAGGAGGCAAAGTTATTGCATATGATTTCACTGAAGTAATCAACAGTATATGAGCTAGCTATAGCTAATGATATCACATCATATATCAAGAACTGTATTGTCATTTTCTTTTTCAGAATTTACTGGCTGAAATCATTCCTCGTAGAGGAATTTTTCCTTAGTGACTAATTCCCTGAACTTTCTCTCAATTTGAAATTTTGTCTTTATGACTAAAAGCTATTTTCCATATGAATCTAGTTGAGATGTCACTTTTTCCAAACTTGCTGCCCTCTTCTTGACAAAGAGCCACTCAATCAGTTTCTAAATTACCCTCCAACAATTGGGTTCTATTGGAAGATACTATCACATATCCACCTCATTTACAAATATTTGTGGTGTCCCTGAAGATAAAAGAAGGCTTATATTAGTCAAATAACTTCTCATTGTCAATCCAAATGACATTACAACTTGGTTCTCTGGACTGTGACAGGAATATTCTGGATGAATATAATGAACATAATTTATTCGTTGATGAGGAACCTGTTGCATATTTGATAATGTTGACTCTGACTATCACTGTATGGCAATGATGATGATGGTGATGATAATGATCATCTATCACTTATTGAGCACATTCTATGTATCAGATTTTATGTTCAGTCCTCTACATAAGTAATTGTGTTTAATCCTCACATTAGCTATACTGGTTGATTTTTATTATCCCCACCTTCTGGACAGGAATACAGAGTTCATTGAGGTTATGTAAAATGCCAATGACACAGTTTTGTAGTATCAGAACTAGGTTCCTACCCCAGGGCTGACTGATTTCAAAGCCCCCTGTTCAGCTTTACACATTAAAAGATGTAGGGCATCAAAAAATAAAATGCCTACTTGGGCCATTCAAGTAAATCAGTGTGACTCAGGTGGTTGGAATACAGCAGAAAGTAGGAGGCTTTCTGGTCAACTAGATTGTTACTTTTCAAATTGTAACATGCAATTTGAAGATCTTGTTAAAATTTCAAATTCTGACCCAGTGGTTCTGAGATGGGGTCTGGGATTCTGCATTTTTAACAAGCTCCCAGGTGTGGCCCGTCTGGTCGTCTAAGGACCATTGTTTGAAAGCAAAGAACTTTTAAGCACATCGCCTTGGCTGAATAAAACAAATCAACTGCCTGCACAGCCCAGGTAGGGGTGACACTCAAGGTGAGTAAGTTCAAGGCCAGAGACACATACTGTGAGAATTGCAAGGGGTCTTTGCGATCTCCCTCATTTTTTTAAGATGAACATTGTCAGATCCTAAAATGAGTTATTTACCTAAATCCACTCACTTCATTAATGTCAGAGCTCAGAATAGAAACTAAATGTCCAGGCTCTGAGTTAAATGATTTCAGCTAAGCACACTTTGCTGCCTGTCTTGTGAAATTGTGATAGTTTTTTGGTTGATTCTCTGATTGCTTTAAGCTGGGTACATCTTTACGTCTTTTTCTGCTAAAAGGGAAATAAATGCAAAGTGTGTATGTGTGTGAAATCCTGATTAATTGGCTTTCCTTTTCTTTTGTTTCTGATTTTAAAGGGCTTTCTGTTCTAAGACCAAACTATCTTTTAAAATCTACCTTGCGTATTTAAATAGTTAAATCCAGGGCAGTTCAGTAAGCATTCTTTTTCATTTCTGAAATCAATGACAGAAGTACTTTGCAGCATTCAGAAAGATTTCTCCTTTGCTCATTCATTCAGCAAATCTTTATTGAGCATCCACTTTGTACACCAGACACTCTGGTAGGTGCTGAGGAGAGGGCTATAAATAAAACAGTTTCTCCCTTCAGGATGCTTGTGGTGGAGAAGGATATTACTTATATATATTTGTATTCTAGTGCTCTGTAATAGATCACCATAAACTTAACGGTTTAAAACAACATTCATTTATAATTTCAGAGATCTGTAGGTCAGTAGTCTAGATAGGCTTGACTTCTCCATAATGGGCAAACAAAAGGCCTGGATTTTCTGTTTTAATAAATATTCTGGGCAGTAATCATAAAATGAAAGCTTCTGCCCAGACATCCTTTCCCCTATTACAGAATATAGTCGTGGATTCCTCCCTGATGCGTGTTCCCTGTGTTTCATTCTGTGTAACCTGCTTCCAGGAATTCTATTCTTTCTAATGTGGAAAGATGGCAATCAGATTACATGTTATAAAAAGTTGATATCTACCACCCCATGCTATCTAATTTTTTTAAATAAAACAAGTTTGAATATAACACTAAAAAATTTTATTTTAAATATGGAGTATAAGATGTTATACCCCTTCCCTATTCTTTCCCCCTTTTCTGTGTTGGTGTGATTTATTAACACTATCTTTGTAAAGCAGAAGACTAGTACACAAAGAAATTGTTGAAAAATGCTATTTTTGATTTGTTAAATTCTATAAAAATATAGCCTGAAGACAATCCACTAAAGAAAAACATCTGATGCTGTTCCATTTCTCACTTGTGTCTTAGTTTCCACCTTTATATCCTTCTAAAGGTAAATAAAATGAGTTCATAGCAGTCACTTTACGTCCCATTTTTATTCTCATACCTTACAAGCAGTAAGCTTATAGTCTACGGGTATCAATCTGCCCACCAAAAGGTTTGAAAAATTGACAGGTATCAATACATTTCCTTGCAGGATCCACAGAGGGCAGAGTAAATATCTCAGCAACCCTTTATGGAAACCAGCAATGGAAGAACAAAGCCAATAATTTCCATTATTCACATGGCATCATTGGAAGAATTATTTTTGCTTATGAAAGAGAACACATACACAAGAAATTAAACCAAAAAAGAAAAAAAGTATAGTAGTTAATAACGTCATTGTTTTATGAAAAATAATAGGTTGTATTCAACTTTCACAAAACAGAATTCAAGATTCAAGGCTGAGCAGATAATGACCTGCTCCGCAGCCTGTACACTGTACAAGCATTGTGCAGGTGATAAAAAGTCTTAGATTTCTACATTTCCTTTCTACTGATTATAATCTGCAAAAAGAAAAAAAAAAAGTCATTTAAAATTAGCTTAGTTCTTTCAATATCTTGAAAGATCAATTTGAATTAAATACATGCTCAGATTTCAGAGTATTACACATAAGATGTCCAAAATTGGAAACTATTTCAAATCAAAAGCATATATTTTCACATTTCCAATGTTGCCCACATTATCTTAAGTTTAGAGAGAAATATGAATAGTTATTTATAATGTGTGCTTATCGTTCTCTAGGATATTATGTTTATACATTAAATAAAAAAATAAAGAATGGCTTAGTAGATTCTTTTGAGGCAACACTTAACCTAAATTATTTCAGAGGAGCTTTTAGATTTTTTTAATACCAGAACTGTCCTACTAATCCATCCCATTAATTCTGCGAAAGCCATAGATGATTATGGGTGAGTTCAGGCATTCGAATACTAATTTTAAAAAAAACAAAAACAGAAACAAAAACAAAAATAAAAAACCAACTACCAGCAAAATTACAAAAATATTAGAAAGAGGAAAATAGTCACCAACATCATCACTATCCTAGTTCAAAACAATTTTTATTCATTTGTATTATCTATTTATCTATTGATATATTCTAAATAGCTCCATCCATAATGCACCTATAATTTTTCTGACTTTTTCCTATTAAACATCCTACAGCGAACATTGTTCCATGATGGACCGTTGGCTTCAAAATTACCATGTAAGTTTTGCATAGCAATCAATTTGCTTGATAATGCTTCATTTACTTAATAATTTCCTAGTTATCGAGCTAGTCATTAGTTTCTAATATAATTATTGAAAAAGATACAGTGATTATATTCTTATTATTTAAGATATATGTTTAACACATTTTATTGAAAAATCACATGTAAATTCTTGCATTTTATAAAGAATTCAAGCAACTCAAGAAAGTTTATAGAAATTTAAGAAAATAAGCAACAAAGCATAAAAATAAAACAACTACATGACACTACTAATAGCTAATTGTCATTTATTATGAGACCTTGATGCCAGGTACGTAATATAAATACAAAGATAGGTCACTAGAGGTATTTTTTATTTTTATAATACTGGATTATAATTTATTACAATATAATATTAATCTAGTTTATAATAAAACTATATTTAGTTTTTCTTAAATATTGAAAAAATGAAAGAAGCTCAAGGAATTACTGTATTTAAAATAAGTATTACCACAAGACTTTTTTCTAGGATCATTCTAATTAAAAGAGTGTGGCACAACACTGAAATTTGAATCCTCATTTTTTTTCAATTCTGCATTTTAATTTCAAACAATTCTGATTGATTCTTTACTATGCAAATGTAAATATAAGTACCTAAAACTACCTCCTTACTTCCTTCTTTTATCTTCTTTGTTAGTTTTATTATTGTTTTTACTTGGTACTTATATTTTGCTGTATCGACAATAATTTATATAATCCTTAGTATTTCCATTATTTTAATGTTTAAAATATTCAGATCTCATCACTAAAACTTTTGAAAGAAATTTCTGATTCATTAATTGAATTTAGTTTTCAAACTGTCATTCCAAGAAGGAGTCAAGGTTATACATATTTGAGGTTTTCCACCTGTTGCCACTATGCTTGAACAACATGTTGGTTGAGGTTTCATTATCTCAATTTTTATCCTTTTTCAATACTTTATATTTCCTATTTAAATATCTAGAAATTTATCCTGCATTTATACCTGCATATGTACAAAATGAGATATATTCCAGATTATTACTAATCTTGTTTGTGATAGAAAATTGTTGAAAATGTCCCAAATGTTCACTGGTAAGGTCTGGTTAAATAATTTATATACATGCATATGCAATAGACTACTATGTGCCCAGAAAAAGATTGAAGAACTATTTATATATCGATGTAAAGAAATTTTTGAAAAAAATTAATAAATCCAAAAAAGAATGATACATAGTTTATGCTTTCTTTTTGTAAGAAAGAGGAAAAGTAAAATATATGTTTTTATTTGTATGTATATGAATACAGAACCATGGCAGAATTCTTAAGAAATTAAGGAAATAGATTACATGTGATGGAGATGGGTAGTGGGCATATGGTTGCAGGGCGGAGAATCTTATTGTGTACTCTTGAAATTTGATAGTTGAATCATATAAAAACAAAATAATAATAAATTTAAAAATACTAACATAGCCATATTCATCAGACAGAAATGGGAACTTGATTTGGTTTTTAATGATTTAAAGATGGTCATGTATGATGGTTCATATACAGATTGATTTATGATAACAGTTTTACAAAAATATCATATATTTTAACAGCTATTAAGCAAGCAGCACACTGAGCTCAATATTCTCCATTCCCCCCACTCTCCTCAAATGTGCTGCTTCTCCTCCCTACCATCATTTTTTTGTTTGTTAAGTCTCATGGTCTTGGGAGTCAATGGGAATTATTTATGCTCTGTGAGGAAATATTAAATAAGAATCAACTCCCTCCTGACTTTCGCAGACTCCCTCAACATTTCCAACAAATATTCTTTGTTGATATGGTTCTAGTCATGTTAACAATAAGCAGAATGGATTATGTGTAGCTATCATAAAACAAAGTTAGCCCTATGACTGCCAACAGATGCTTTTTCAATATTGTATGTAGTCTTTAATTTAGGAGACTAGCTTCATTGATATCAGCACTATGAAACTGCTAGTATTCTCAATTAAATGATGGCCATAGTAAAGTATTTACCTGCTATCTTTATCTGTTGGATTGCCTTTTTTTCTATAAAATAATAAGAAATCTTAGATAGAGTGAACATCTGACAGTGCCTGGACACAATAGATGAACCGAAGAAGCACAAGATATGATCCTTGTTTTTAAGAATCAGGCAATAAAATTTAGAATCATAAAATTAACTACCTCAAATGATTATACAAACATATTTATATCACAGTATCATGTTGTTATTCCAAAACATTTTATGTTTTCATAATATATTTTCATAGTTATTTTTACTGTCTTTCTCTTTTTTTGTACTTAATATTTTTAAAATAATTGAGAGTGTTAAAATAGTGACAAAATTCACTCATTTTTCTGTAGGGCTGAACTTCATTATCATTTTCATTACTAAGATTCATTGTCAGTTCTATCTTTATTAGTAACCAGATACAATAATCCAACAGGTTGGACTGGAAAACAGGAAAATTTGGTGAAAGAACTGAGTTAGAAATCAGTGGTAAAGGAGAAGGTGGCATTTTAGGATTAGTAAGGAACAAAAGAGGGAGATATAAAATTAAGTCTCAAGCTTGTTTTTAAGCTTATTTTTAACCCAAGGGTTATGGGTCAGTCATTCATTTGTTTTTTCAACAAATATCCAAACAGATTTATAAGAATTTACTTGGTGCAACACACTGAACTATATGTTAGTAACAAAAAAATTAGAAGGTACAAATTCAATTTTAAAACATCTCCTGGTCTAATAGAGTGATAAGGATATAAGGAAATAATTACTATGAAATTATAATAATATATCACAAATGTTACACTAGAGAAAGAGTGCCATTTCTCTCCACTTCTCATATGGTCAGCATTTAGGCGCTAAATAATTGTAAGTATAAGTTATCGTTGACTGTTTTCTTCCTTTAGAGCACTGTGTGAAGACTTTGCAAATATGGCCCCCAGGAATGGGCTGATAAGATCTCAACTATCCTAAAATAGTGACAGGCAAGGATGTGGTATGTCATTTATTAGTGTTCGGAATAAAGCTTATTATTTTCTCCTTCTCTGACTTGACAACAAAAACATTATTTAAAATTTCAAATCACAGCAAATGCCTTTATTTTTTTTCAAGCAAAAACCAATTATTTTAAATAATTCCTTTCTAGGTGAGCATGTACACACTCGAAGCCACAAGCTCCCACACCATTAACTAGGTTTGAACAATTGTCAAATGTCTCATCCTCCTCTACTTAAACCTGCTTTCAGAAGGTGCTCACCCCATAGACCTTGCTTGAAATAGGAGTTGTCCCCCTCCTGACTTCATCAGTACATAATGACTGAAACAGTAGACAGTGTCCATCATTTTTGCATTATATAGCGGTAGTTAATAATATTGGCCATAAAATATTAGCTTGACAAAATCTAGCCCTTGAATTCTTGGTCTGCTGAAGCCAGCTACCCCGGTGCCTGAAAAGCTGTGTGAGTGTGTTACTCTTATTTGCTCTACATTCTGGTTATTAGTTTTATTGAGTGACCTCTTGGTGCCTGGATAGAGCAGAATGAAAATGGAACAGTGCCAGAACTTTTCTCCAAAAATTTTTTTTCCTTAAATAACAGCTGCAAGAGAAGAAAGTATAGAGATTTTTTCCTTCATAATAGAAATGAACGTAGGAAATGGTTCTTTGGGATGGGTCTGGGGTTAAAAAGGGTAACTATCCCACCTCCAGCATCTTAACTGGTGTCATCTGCAGCTTCTAGGACCTGCTAATGACCAGTGTGCCTCAAGCAGGATCAAGTTTCAGTGCTGTAGTGGACTTCATTGATTTCTGGCATACTAGTTAAAGAAAAACTGAGTTCTCTAAGGAGAAACAGAGGATCTTACAGCTGGGAAGAGGATGTGGAAGTCTATTACTTTTTAAACCTCCTTCATAATTCCATCAGGGACCTGAAAGGGAACAGATTGACAGGATTTTAGAACATTAAGATCCAGCAGAAATTGCCAGACACTTTGGGGTTCTCATAACACTAGCAGAGGGTTTGTAAACCACTTTACTGTGTCAAAAAGGCTAATAAAAATTGTCTCCAAAATAGGAATAAACTCCTCCCCTCCAAAGCATAATAAAGTTGCTTTGGTTTTGGTTAGGCTTTGTGAGGTGACAGAGCTTCAGGCTCATCAAAGCTCCAATTAGCAGTTGTAGTTCTTTGATTAAGAGCAGTAAACAAATAAATTATTACTGAAATGTGGTTAGCAAAATTTCTTAAAGCATGGGGGACTCAAAAAAATAAAGAATAAAATTTGTTTGGTAAAAAATTAGGAACTATTTACTTTGAACTGCACTGACCTATATAGTAGCCACAGACACATGTAGCTATTAAATTTTAATTAAGATTAGTGGATTAAAAATTCAGTTCCTCAGTCACACTAGTCACATTTCAAGTGCTCAATAGCTACACCTGGCCAGTGGTGATGATATTGGACAGCATAAACATAAAACGCTTAAGAAATTCTATTAAACAGCACTGAATACTAACACTTTTGTATAAACCAGAGTTTCTTCAAACAAACAAACAAAAAACACACATCTTTTTTTTTCTCTGTCTATACTTTTATTATAAAAGTAATAGTTTATGAGATGATAAAAACTATAACAGAACTAACTGGTAAAATAGAAACCTAATCCTCTTGCCTCTTCTTCCAAATCTTTTCCATCATCATCCATGCGTAATACCTCTGGTGAAGCTGCCTTCCTCCACAATTCTATATAATCCACTTGTACATATATTTATTCATAAATACAAATTGAAGTTACAGACTCTCCAACATATTAATATTACTCATTTTGTTCACTGTTAACACCCCTTTCAAATTACTTCTGTCAGATCCATTTTAAACCTAATATTGTATAATCTAATAATTTTGATTGCTAAAGATTATAGCACTTTAGCTGCTACAATTTATGATGAGAAAATGTGTACTCTCATCCATTTTCCTCCACCTCTCTTCCTTTGAATAGCTTGCAATCTCGATGTATCATATTATTGTAGATAATCTACATTATAATACACAATTTAGATTTCCAAACTTTGTCTATAGTTTGAGTCTAAAATTGAAGCCTTAAATCAATATTTATAAAATTAAGATCATGTAAATTTTATTGTAGCATCAAATTGTGTGAATGATTTAAAGTGATGAATACATATTCCTTGCCATGACCTGTTTCTATTAATGGAGAATATGATTAACACCAATTTACAGAAGAATCTGACTTCTTAATTATGCTGTATGTTATTCTAGATAATCTATGTCTTTCTATTTTAAATTGAGATATTCACTTGTGTGGTGCATAGCTCACATCCTGAGATTACTTTTCTTCTGATTCCTGAGGTGTACATTTTATTTTTTAAGCCCATTCCATGATTCCTTCTTTGTATTCTTTTCTCATTTTACTGCAAAATATTCTCATAAAATTCAGAAAGGGTTTTTGAGTGGTAAGTGTTTTGAGTCTTCGTATGTCTAATCATTGTTTTCTCTTCATACTTGATTAAATATGAGGAGGAAAAGGGAATTCTAGATCTAATTATTTTTATTAGAATTTAATATTTAGGTTATATGTTCTTTCAATATCCAATATTGCTTATGCCTGGCCTTCCAGTTCTGGAACCCCCATGCATCTCTTTTCCTACAGCTCCGGTATTGTTCAAACTTCAGTACCTTTTCATCTGGCAAACCCTATCATTTGTCACTTAGCATAGTTATTGTGATAAGGAAAGACCAAAGAGATGATGTTCTTTTCATGTCCCTTTGGTAAATTATTTTGTTAAGTAAGTAACAAGTCCTGAAAGCAATGCAGGATATGTCAATTACTTAACTCAGTAAGAACTCAATTGACTACTTAGAAGTGTTTTGATATCTTTGGTCTTTGTTGTGTATTTCCTTGGTCTCTGCACACAGAATTTCATGAAAAAATATGGTGCTTAAAATAATTTTGCTTCTGCAAGAGGAAAAGGAATGCTTCCTCCTAAAATTCCCTACAATGAAAGCTTTTCTTTATTCAGGTCAAGATGAGTGTTGATAAATGGCCCTTCTGGGAATGGATTTTAACAATAAACCCATCATGGTAATCAGAGTTATGAGATTTATTACATAAACTCATCTGCCTTATTTCTGTTATTTAAATCAAGACTATCCCATGGCATTTCAGGAGCTGCCTTTTAGATATACCTAAGGATTCTAAATGAAAGAAACCAAATGGTTTCTTTTGATAGATCATTTCTTTTAGCCTGAACATTCTTCTTTAATATACATTAGCATTTTATGTAAGGGAATAAATAATAAAAGTCTAGGAAAATGGAACTATTCCTAATTATATGCATTGAAAATCACAGTTGTCCAGAGAAGATGAGTATTTGATATTTTGTTTCTGCGTGTAATTTAAATAAAGTCAAGCAGATTCATTTTGGGTTGGTGTATGTGTGGGCTACTAAACGGAAAAAAACAAAAAAAATGGAAGAACTATTGATGACGTTCAGTGAAAAAAAAGATGGAGTAGAAAGACAGAAAGCCGAAACAGACTATGTAGAAATAAATGTTAACTGTTAGAGTGATAAGTAGACTATTAGATGTTTCCTAATTTTTATTCATGGAGATAGAGAAAATTGAGAAACCTTATAACTTTTATATATATACAAGAACATATGTCATGGTTATAATTTATAATCTCCCAAGGTATAGAAACGTGTAATAAATGGGACTGATTAATAAAATAAATTATGTTAATACCTTCCTTTTGGCCCAGATTTTTCAAGACATTTATTTTGTTCCCATAGCAATCTTTTTAGTCAGGTATAATTAGGACTTTAAAAGAGGTTAATTGACTTACCCAATATTAAATAGCTTGGCAATAGAAACACTAGTGCTAGAACTCATATTATTTGCTCACAATTTACCATTTTATGATAATTATTGTTGTTTCTATTCAAACTCCACCCTAATAGGGAGAGAAAAATAATGAATTTATACTCACATGAAATAATAACATGACAATTTAGTGCTCAGCTTTGTGACAATGACAGTAGACTAAGGGAATGACAGCACTGATTTCTGTAGTCAGAGCAAGCTTAACTAAAAGCAGAGGATTTGGGCTAGAATATACAGATCGTTTCAGAGCCCACTTACTCACCTTTGTGAATTATGCTAGAACAAAGTAGTATCTCATCTGTGAACCTTTTGCAAAGGTTGACTGAGAGGCTTTTATTGGGATAGCTTAAAAATTTTTTTCAATATGAAATTTTCAGATTTATGTTCCTCTTGCCAAACACATTTAAAGTATAAATGTAGTCATAATGCAAAAAATTTTGCATTATTGTAAACTCAGTACAAGAAGAGATCTTCATCATGTTCATCTTTGTAAGAATTTCTTAAATAAAATAGAAAAAGCATGTATCAAAAAGGAAACAATTTACAAAATAGACTACATTTTAATTTGAAACTTATATAATTGAGATAACATTTAAAGTAAAAAAGACAAAACTGATTCCGAGAATATATTTTCTATAGATATAAATGACATTTATATGTATGTCATATATATTTTTGGGTATAAATTAGTATCAAGAATTTCTACAAATGCATAAAACAAAAACATTATAACCTAATTTAGAAAAACAGGTAAAATGTTTAAAACTAAATGTCTATAATCACGGTAAAATATCTTGAACCTCACTAGTATTTCTGGAAATTAAAATGAAAACTATATCATTTTTTCATATGTCATGTTGGCAAAAAATTCGAAATACAACATGTTGAAGAGGCCATTGGGAAACAAGAATGCGATACTGTTGGAAGTTGTATAAATTGCTACAGCTGCTTAGGAAAACAATATAGCAAAATATATTGAAATTGAAAATGCACACACCTCTTGACCTAGCATTGCCATTTATAAGGATGTTCAATAAAGGAATTTCTATACATTTGTACAAAGAGACATTTGCAGAGAGCTACATTGGAGTATTAGTTGTAATAGAGAAAACTTGGAAACCACACAAATATTTGTCAGCAAACAAAATAATAAATGCTGGTATATTCATTAAGTGAGATTCTATGTACAGTAGTTAAAATAAGTATTCTAGGATATATATAATATTCAATCTAGATTTCTAAAACAAAGTAGAATGAAACAGGTAAGGTACATTTTATGTATAGTATGGTATATATTATTTGTAAAATTTACAAAATATGAAATAAGTACTTACGAAATAAGTTTTATAATGTTTTTGGATACATATTCAGTAGTCGTATAAAAACATGTACTAGTTATTTACATTACTTATAATGACGGTTGTCTCTGATAGAAAAAGAGGAGCTCATAGGAGATTTCAGATTTATCTATAATATCTTATTCCCTACAACCCCTAAAAAGTCCTTCACACAGGTAAATTTTTTTTAATATTACTTTGTTTTTGACTGGGAATTCCTTAAGTGTTTTTAATTTAAAAAAGTAAAGGAAATTTTTTTTTACATTGGATAAGAGGTGAAGTGTCAGATTACAGAATAGTCAGCCCTCTCCAACCTAACAATCTAAGCGTTTCATTAGATAATATTCTCTTTGGTGGCATCCAGTAGCACTACCTGGCAGTTGTTTCTATTAGAAACATTGCCTAAGAAGGCATATTTCTGAATCTGCACCTTTGACCACACAAAAGTACACTGTTTCCTAAGTGTACTTTTGTTCTGCTCTACTGTGGAGAATGATCTCTTTCTCTTCTTATTTTAAACCTGAGTTACCTTTTTCCTCCATCACAGTTTAGTGCCATATTAAAATCTGCCGTTTCCTCTTTTCAGGTGATGAATTGCAGCATCTGTGGAGTTAGCCAAATGAGCCAAGTTTTACTTAACATATCTATCCATAGGCTATTGTCAATTCTAATACTAGGCTCAGATCTAGGCATTGTTTAGCTTTCTGGGGACATTTGCATGCTAAACACTAAAAATGACCCTGAAGCTAAACAGTGTTTTGCTAGGAGTCAGTATTGCATAAGGGTTACTTTGTGGGCTCAGGACTTAGATGGTTTGGCTCAACCTCTAACAAACTGTGACACTTTGAGCAAGTTACATAATCACTTTAAACCTCAATTACCTCATCTATAAAATGGGGATCATAATAGTAACTACCTCAAAGGTTGTTGTGCAAAATAAATGAGTTGTTAAGCATTTACTGGTGGTCTTAGCAGATGGTATGCATTCAATAAACATTAATTATTATTTGTTTGAAGGCTTGGGGCATGCAGGCATGGCATGGTATGGTATTGGCTGTATTCATGCTTGCAGTAGTAGGTCCATTCATTGCAACTAAATCACCAGAACATATTCACACTTTGTAGCTCCAGTACTGACAAATGAACAAATACTTTTACATACTAGAAAGATGAATACCCAGGAATAAATGACATTGTGCAATTTAAACAACAAATTCCATGCAAATAAGTTCCTTTAAAAAATTCAAAAGCCTAATCATTTTGATTATTTTTTAATAGCAATGCAAAGTTTTGCATTTATCGCCTGATGGAACTCCTGAAATGCATTGTTCAACTCAAAAGGAGCCCAGGTTTCTGAATAGAACACTGTAAACCTGATTTCAACAGATTGAAAACAAGATGTGACAAGCAGTTTGACACCGGCCCTCCACTAATTTCCGCTATTTATAAAGAGGTGCATCTGAATGGAAATAGCTCTGCAGAATGGATTGGTATGGTTGAGGCCATGTCAGTCCACACATAAAACCATAGTACAGGAGAAAATAAGCAGCCATTGATTTTCTGTGAAAGCCCCCTGAGTCTGGGGAAAGCAGCCAATATGGGGCACCAGCTGCTCTCTGCTGGAAATCCTTTGTGGAAGGGTATGAGGAGTGAGATAAAGCTATAGAAAGCTGGTAGATGTAAAAAGGAAATACACACATACCCCCGAACTCAGGATAGAAGAGGTGGCATGACTGCCCAAGCCATGCTTCATTCCTCAAACTAAGCATGCTTCTTTCTCAGAAAATGGAGGGGGTGGGAGGGCCGCTTCAACAAATCCTACCTTTATTTATGCAACACTTTGGGAACGGTTCCAATGAGAATTTCTCATGCTCTTTCACGTTCCTTGAATTCTGTTGATGGTGAGTTCTTGTTTTCTTTAAACTGCTCTGATCTAATAAGTATTTGCCTCAAAATCGGAACAAATACTCAGTGTGATTGTAAGTCCTCATTTACATAATTGCATTATGACAATAATTTTAGAAGAATAATAACAAGGACTGTTTTGATGTTTGCTGGCTCTAATGCAAAAAATACTTCCAGATTCCTTTCTGAGCACATCCATGACAATTTTGCTGAGTAAATGAGACGAAAATTTTTTTTCAGGATGAGGCAGTGGGCAATCATTCTTTGTTTCCATTTCAGTCACTCTAAGAAGTATGTGTTACAGTGTAATCAAGTATTCATAAAGGTGTTCTAAGAAAGCGCTGAACAATAAGATTCAGATGTCCTCTGAAGTTTGAAATATTTGGCAGTGTTTCTCCTTTATGGATGTTAGCTGTGAGCACTGCTATGGGGAGAAGTTGGCCAGGATTAAAAAGCACTTTTTCCAAAGCGGTTTGGTTACCTGCCTAGAGGTTTATTGGGAAAATATGGATTCTTCCAGGGAATGGAATTGTCCTATGATATAAATAGCAAGCCATTAGAGAAAAATAGATTTTTAAAAATAAAAAATAAGACATAAGAATATTTGAGCCCTATTAAATTTTGCTGCATTTCTATTTTTAAGGGTATGCAGATAACTTATTTGACTACTAAATTTTAAAAAATTTATTTATCTGTAGCTTAAACAGAATTTGTCATACACAGAGATACATTTAAAGCAATTTTAAATTATAGTATAGTATTTTTAATTTATTTGTATCTTATCTGTAATAAATGTTATTTCTACTGAAAAAAAAATGAGCCCCAATTTAAAATGGTACTTAAAACATAAAAGCAGTTAGCTAATCAACTTACTAGAATAAACAGATTTTCAGAAAAATATATATCGTACAATGTTTTTAGGACTCAGGATCAATCAATCATCTATATCTAACATGTTAATGACAAATTATGTATTCATTTTTTAAGAGCCCTGCCACATCTCTATATGACAGCTATTTTACTGTATATTTACTGAATAGTAAGGCTATTTTACTAAAAATATTTTATAGTTTAAATGTTTCACTAAATTACCTTGTTTTCTTACTAATTCATGCAAATAAATCTGGGCTGAAATATCACTTTTACATGCTTTCCTTTTATTCTGTGTGACTTGTATCCTTTCTACAATTCCCTTCCTCAGCCTTTATTATTTTTAATACAGAGACATGACATGCCTGCAGGTGGTCCAGGAGCTAGGACTTGTCTTCCATCACAAGTCCTGCAGAGATCGAGCTAAGCCGGCTGCATTATTTTTAATGCAGGGAAATATTGATCACCCTGTGTGGTATGAATAAATACAATTTGCTCATAGGTCCTGTATCTAGAATGTGGATATTGATCCTAAAAACAGGTTTTAGAGATCAGCTGGTGGCTCTAAATTCTAGAGAACACAGGTTTTGAGCTCTAAGCAAATTACAATCAGCCTTTAAATAAACTTAAGTCATCAAATTACAATCAGCCTTTAAATAAACTTAAGTCATCAGCAGAGTAGAAATGGATGCTAATTTTTTTCATTCTTATGTTTCAGATCCTCTTAGTTTGTAATTAATGAATGTTTTTAGGCTACAAGGTACACAGGTTATTTGGAAATTCTCATTCTTAAGTGGGTCAACTACCTACTCTGGGTTGCTTAGTGCTGAACTGTGTGAGGTTAGTTCTTGCACCCACAGCATGAAATTGAACAGTTCTCATACCAAAGTCACATGGACAATAAGGGGAGGTCACAGTATGACAGTAGTTAGCGAATAGCCAGTATCCTCCCCTATAATCAGAAAAAAACTATACACTTACCTTAGAAATAATTATCCAAAAAGCAGTATTTTCTCATTTATCAAATATCTCAGTTGTAACTCATTTCAAAGTCCATATTTACTATTTTTTATTTATTTGTCAATGCATCTCCAACATTACATCTGTGATTATTTTCATTCTACTTGAAAACTATCCCTGAAGTTTCTGTAAATGCATGACTGCTAGTCTTGAATTCTTTCAGAATATCTTGGTCTGAAAATATTGTTATTGTACCGTCATTATCAAAGGATATTTTCTTGGGTAGAAGAAAATTTAAATCAATATTTATTTCCTGGCAGCAATTTAAGGATATCATTCCGTTGTTTCTGGCTTTCATTGTTTCTATTGAGAAATAGGCTATTTGTTGCCCCATTAAAGGTTTTTTTAAAAAAAATGTTTTTCTAATCTGGATTTTTATTATTTTTTTTTAACTTTTTAAAAATTAAGTTTATTGGGGTAACATTGGTTAATACAATTATATAATTTTCAGGTGTACATTATAATTCGACTCTGTATTTCTACATTTGGGTGGTATATTGTGTTTACCACCCGAAGTCATTTCCATCAGCTACCATATATTTGGATATTTTAAATATTTTCTTTATGCCATGTTTTTAGCAGTTATTCTAGGATGTAGTTGGATATTTTGGGTTCATGGGACTTCTTGAATGTGTGGAATAATGTCCAATTACCAGTTTGGGAAAGTTTTATAAAATTCTCAGTCATTATCTCCTAAAGGAGAACTTCTCCATTCATTCACTCCGATTTATCAAAGAATTAAGCTATAAATATTTTTAACTTTCTTATTATATTATTTATGCCTATTACTGTCTTATGCAGTTTTCATCTTCTTAGCTTTTCATCTTCATTTTGGATAGTTGTTTGTGAACAGTTTTGCAGTATATTCTCTCTTCAGCTGTGTTTAATCAACTATTAAACTCATCTACTAAATTCTTAATTTAGGCTACTACATTTTTTATTTCTAGTGTATCTTTTTAAGAGTTTTATTTCTCTTAAAGAATTTCAATATTTTATCTTTCTGCATAGAGCAAATAAACTATTTTAAATTCTGTCAGACAATCCCTATATCTGTATTTCCCTACGACAGCAGCCCCCAATCTTTTAGGTACCATGGAGTGGTGCTCCTGTGATAATATAATGCTTGGTGATCTCAGGTGGAGCTGAGGCAGTAATGCTAGCGTTGGAGAGTGGCTGCAAAAACAGATGAAGCTTGCTCACTCACCCGCCACTCACCTTCTAATGTGCCGTCCGGTTCCTAACAGATCATAGATCGTACTGGTCTGTGGCCCCAGGGTTTGGGACCCCTGCTCTATGGGACTGTTTATATTGTCTGAAAGTTTTGCTGAGTTTTTCTTTTTACATGGTTTCTGATATCATTTTCTGCCTAATATTTTATTTTCAAAGTTGTTTGTAGAATTAATGTGAAGCTAGACAGTGTTATCTTCCACCGGAAATATTTTTATTTGTTTTTGCCATTTAACTGGGAATCCTAACATGCTGGGATTACTTGAATAAAGTTGAGGAGTTGAAATTACTTGAGTTGCAGTGCTTGCAAGAACCTGTCTGCATTAGGTTTATTTTTACTTTTAGAAACAGCATTTTGGTCCCCCGCTTAACGAGAAAATTTAGTAGTTCCTCATCTCTCATTGGTCCTACACTCAAATGCCTTTCCTCCTAGCCCTTTATAGCTGTGACTCACAAGTGACATTCAGCCTCTCAATATCTCAGAAGTGGGGCAAAAGAAACCTTGAAAGCATGGCTCATGTTTTTTCAATCGAAATCCTTCAAACCTGGGCCAGTAATTCCTTACAAACTTTGTAGTTTTCTGAAGCTGTAAAGAAATTATTTTTTAGTTGTGTCTAACTTTTATGAATATTCTGAGTGAGACGGTCATCCCAGTTTTCTAGTCTATTATTAACAAGTTGTAGGTCAAGTTAAACCAAATCATAATTCAAGATCAGAGCTCTTTGCATTGGCTAGTCCCCATTTTATGAACCCAAATAAGTGCATATGTTCAGTCAATATTAATGTGAAGCTTTTTTATTTTTCTAAATAGTATATCAATTTATTTCCTTAGAACTTTTAAATGCTAAATTATGTCTGTCACATGTCTCTCTTTTAAATATGTCTTCTGATTTCTGGCTTCTCATTAAAATAACTATTTTTACTATCTAGTTTTCCTTATATCCACCTTCAAGTTACTACGTGACCTGAACTGCTCATCATGAGTAAAATGTTGTTAAAGTCACAGGTCCATGACATTGGCATGGGCACTTCATCATCAACCAACAAAAATAAAAGAGAAGCTTAATTAAATAGAAACCAGTAATTTCAACATACCAAGTATTGATTATTTAAAAAGCTAACAAAACAGACATAGTTTCAGAACGATTAATGAAAGAAAAAAGGATTCATATATCAAAATATTATGGAAAAAGCAGGTACAGATGATGCAGAAGTTATAAAAAATGTTAATTATGAATATGTTTATGGCAATAAATTTAAAAATCTGCTGAAATTTAATATATTTCTAGGGGACTATAACTTGATTCCGAAAAAAAAAAATTCTGCATACGTTACTTAAGGCTTCTCATATATAAACCACAAACCTAAAGATTTTAAAGACAAGTTATTAATAGTCTCAAGAAACAATATTTTCAATCTTATAACAGTTTTTCCAAAAGTATAAACAGAGGGTATACCTCATGTTTATTTTACAAGGCCAGTATAATCTTGACACCAAAATTTGAATTCTGACAAGTGTTACTGAGGATGTAGAAAAATGGAAACTGTTATACACTGCTACTGGATGTATACAATAATACATTCATTTTGCAAAAGCTTAACATGTATAATTACATTCCTAACTATATATTCTAAGTCGAGCTTCTTCAAATCTTAAGAGCTTTACATTGTGACCATGTATACAGACATGCATAAAGATAAAATGTCAGAAAACAGCCATTAATCTTATGTCTAATTCTTTAATATTTTTAGTTTTATTTTATGTTTTCATAAGATTATGGTTATGTATTACTAAAGTGATTTTATATTTCATTAATGGTTCTCAAATCTCATTGTCAATAACTACACTAGGGAAACATGTACTAAAGAACACATATCCAAATACTCTTAATATCATTTATCAAAATAGTAAAAGTATGCAAAAAATTTCAAATGTCAATCAATAATTAGATATATAAGTAAATGCTAGGTATGTATACAATGGAATATTGTAAATCAATCACATACACATTAATAAGGATGAATATTATAATGAGCTAGAAAAGGAGTTATAAAAGAACACAAATTGTATCATTCCATTAACATCAGGTGCAAAACAAAATAAAATTGTATATAATAAGTTATATAAGACGCTTCTATTAGTTCCCTGAAAGAAACATTATTTTTTTTACTTGTAGTTTTGAGCTTTCAAAAAATTTGAACACAAAGTCTAATGCTGCAGGTGGTGAATTACAGTACAAATTGAGTTCACACCCTTGCAATGTCTCTTATTTTAAAGTTAGAATAATGCAAGAAAGATTGGGACCCAAAAAAATTGGGATGGAGAAGTCTAAACAGATTCCAAGAAGATGAAGTAGTTATTTTAGTTACAATAACTTTAGTATCTTGATATTGAGCTAACTGACACTCTCGACAATGTCATATGATAATATCATCAATATGAGATTAATGAGAAAATATAAGCAGAATATAATGCTATGACAATGAGAAACGGACAATGTAAAGTTACAGGGGCTAAAATTCATACATGATTTCCTTGTTAATATTATGTCCTCATTAATCACCCACAGACAAATCAACTATGTTTAACTTATATGATAAACTCCATCAAAACTAGCATTAAACCTTTAAATCTGTCCTTTCATTCAACAGATTTGAATAACCACAGTATGATGAATTTTCTATTAACTCAATCGCAAACCTAATATTATTCCAAAGTAATTAAAAAGAACTTTTTTATTATAGAAAATATATCACTTCATTAAATTTGAAATTATATTTCCATGGTTTCCCTCTGTTGCACTTACCAATGTGCAGTTAATTTGTTTGCTAATTTTGTAATCATGGCTAGCTTCATCTTTTCCATTTTATTTAAGAATATATGCCTTTAGACTTCCATTAATTGTTTGCAGACATCTTGTAGCTATGTTTTTATTATGTCACTTCACAGCAGTTTTAGGAAGGGAGGGTATAACAAAGTTATAATTGCAATGTTATTAATGATTGTTATTAGCATCAAGTTACTTACCCCTATTTAAATAGTAGACTTCTTGACCTCTTAGAAAGTTTTTCTGAAAACTTTCATTGAATACCTAAATGAGTCATGAGTAAAAAAATAAAAAAACACAACAAAAAAATAACCTTATTAAGAAAAACAAAGTTAAGTTCAACTGTGTGTTGAAGAGTGTAATTATAAACTTTGGGGAACTTTTATCACAGTTATATTTTCAGTGCCCAGCATAGTGCTTCATATAAAACAGGTGTTCAGTAAATATCTGTTGGCATAAGGGTCAGCAAACTTTTTCTGTGAAGGCCAGCTTGTAAATATTTTAGACTTTACATGGCCCCTGTCACAAGTACACAATTCTACCTTTGTGGTGAGAAAGCAGCTAAAAATAATACATAAATGAATGAGAGTGGCTGTGGTCTAATAAAACTTTATTTACAGATGTCAAAGGGGGGCCAGATTGGTCAGTGAGCTGTAGTTTGCTAATCACTGTCTACTGAATGTATGAATGAATAAATTTTTAGTAACCAAAAAAACAGTTCCTTAACTTTCAGAAAGAAAAAGAGATAATGTTAATATTATCAAAGGATCATTTACATATAATTGAGGTTTAATTAAGGAAAATTTGTATATGAGAGGTGGTGATCTGAAATTGTCAGAGTTTTCCGAAATAATAGTCTCAATTTCAATGAGGTATACTTTGCTGACTCAGAGGCAGTTTTCCTAAATACTGATAACTAGAAACTGAGCAGACCCACAAGCATTGAGGGTGTATTTGAATCCATTCCTTGAGAAGAGAGAGGCTATATCCTATTCAGGATAAAAAGAAGAAGAGGGAAACTAAAAGACATCTTGGTCCAAAACTGGCAGAGAATGAACAAATTGAACAATGAGGGAACAAAATATAATTTTTAATATAATAATTTTTGTGTTAATTTGTGGCCTACTCTTTTTAGAATTGCTCATAAAGAAGGTTGCCAAATTATGTAAAATATGCTGGGGAGACTTGCTCCAGTAAAATTCCAGAATATATTCTATAGCTCCATGGTGAATACAATCTCTAATTATCCCCATACATCACATTCTTGGCAGTAATGACATTTTAACAGGTTCCAAAGGCCACACATTCTCTTCTACATTTTTTACTTGGATGTGAATATGCTCAGCTTTAAAATGGCTTTGGCCAAATAGCCCAAATTTTAGCAAAATATCTGCTTACTTTGAAGAAGAACTATAGATGGCCCTTTTTGGAAGTGATAAGCTATGCCAACAAAGAAATTATATTTTCTTGTCCAGTATCCCATTACTAACAGCAGATTCTACATTTTATAATACATAGTTTAGATGCCAGTACGCCAATTCCCTGGGATGTTATGCAGAGATTCGTCATATTGGAAATGTTCTAACTTCGATGCATGTCACAATAAGGGCACACTTAGTTTTTCTTATTTCCCAGGTTGGTACCAGTAGACTAGAAATCTGGTCACTTGTAGCATAAAGACGAGACAGCAGAAGAGCATGCAATCTTTGATTAAACAATCTTAAAGGGCGGAGTGACCTTTGTGCCCCTTGCATTGAAGAGAGATTACCAGAGTTTCTTCAGTTCAAAATAAACTGTTTGCTCCCAAAGTAATTTTTTTCTGGCTAGTCAACATGTATATATGCTTTTATGAATGGGGACTTGAGCTGCTTTCAGTTTCAAATTAGTATTAATTACTCCTGTGATAATTTTAGGATTTAAGGATGTAAATGCTGAAGGACAGGAGAAAAATAGAAGTAACCTAGAAATGAGAGACAAAAATCCCAGTTAAGGGAAGATGGGGCAGAGATATAAAACTGGATCCTTTTACTGAACATGTTAGAGGAGAAAAAGGATCACAGCTTCAAAACATGTGAGTCTGGGAGGCATGTACCTCTGTTTGAGGGTTTCTTCATTACTCTGCATGGATGTGCGTGCACGTGTGTGTGTGTGTGTGTGTGTGTGTGTGTGTGTGTGTGTGAGAGAGAGAGAGAGAGAGAGAGAGAGAGAGAGAGTCTCCAGATTTTCCCACTAAGTTTAATTCCCATTAAGTTGCCATCTCTGAACTCAATAGCCTATAAGACAGAGAGTTTTGGCTTTGCAAATGGCTATTTTATGTAATGTAATTCCTTTAGTACTTTTAGTAATATAATATTAGACTAATCATGAAAATCACAAAATATTTATTAACTACTACTTTTACAATTAGTGTGGAATTAAATTTATAACCAGTGGCATAACTAATGTATATGCCAACATTTCCTGCTTTTGAATAAAAAATATTTTTAATGATAATGTCATAATCAGTATGATAAAAATTTTCTGGATTCATTTAAAAATGTGTAATGATTATAAAAGATTAGTTAAGTATCAACTTTGGGGATGTTATTTAAATTAAGTTAAATATTTAACGTGTGAACTAAAACTTGTCCATCTCAAAGAAAATATTACATCTCACAGTTCACTATTCTAAATTTTAAACACAAGTAAAAACTCTTAAGTGGTTACAGAGAAAGAATTAACATACTCAAGTTCTGTCTCTTCATCTTAATTATCAATGTTCTAATAATTTTTTTTAGAATCAACTGTTTAAACCCAAGAATATAGTATCACAGATGTGTAAATACTAACTGTGGCCAACACAAGGTTAAACAATTTTGAATCATTACAAACTTACTCTCCAATGCACATATGTGCCTGAGTTCACGTCTTTCATCTGTCAGGGCTGACAGGATAAAAGGAGTTGTTCGAATTGACTCCCATGTAAAATATACTTTTGTCTCTAGAATAAGTAGTCAAAATGCGCTAGTTTGAAGGTTAAAGAAATATTACAACTCAACAATAACCAAAGCAATTGTTTAGAACTTAGACCAATAAAAGATTTTTTTCACGAAGAATATTTATCACTGATATTATTTAAAATGTCTGGTGCATGTGTAATAAAAATGAGATTGACTTTTGGTTAGGTTGTTACTGTTTATAAATTTTCTAAACATGATTCATACCCTTTAATGGGCCCGCTCAGGTTGACTTAGGCAGAAGGTTATAAAATCTTACATACTGCAGAGGTGGCTGTTTAACCAGAATTTATTAGCTCTCCATAGAAAAGTGCCAGATTTAAGTTAAAAGAGAACATCTTCATAAATTGTGGGCTTTGCTATCAGTGAACCAGAATTTTATCTCATAAATTACTAGGTAGGTGATCAATATACTGATGGTTGTTTTAAACCATTTTCAAACTTATTTTCTTATGTAGAGAGTATATGTGTGTGTGTGTGTGTGTGTGTGTGGCAACTGGGTGCAAACAAAAAATATTTGTCTAGTGAACCAAGAGAAAAAATTGAGATAATAGAAATCTGGTCCTAGCATACATTTCGTTTGCATGCTCTTGTTTCTCCACAAATGTGTATAAGGCTGAACATTTGTACCATAGGAAAATCTAGTCTGTTTTCCATTTTCCTTCTTGAGTGGTATTTAAAAAGCATATTCATATTCTATGACCTCTAATCAGAAGGGAATTTAAACTGCTTTGTCTATCCACATTATTCTGAGGCATTTTACACTCTAGACTGTAAATTGTATATTTAAAATATTTTATTGGAAGAGATGTCCTCTTTTGTTTATGAGAGTGTATTGACAATCATGGTAATAGGCAGCTCCATCCCAAAAGGAGTAAGCTGATCAGAATGTATAATTTGTCTCACATGTACCAAATAGAGTCAAAACATTGTAATTTAAACTTGAATAGATGGAGTTCTCCAAACTTTTTTTTATAACAGACCTTCAGAGAGGATCTCAAATTTCATAACAACTAGAATGATGATTCCAAGTCCTTATTGTAGAGAACACAAATTCATTAATAACTCCAAAAGTCTTCTAAAGCCAACCCACAAATATTGTTTTCATGATGTACTGTTGCAATAACAGGACAAAAGTTTTATTTTCCAGTCTCCTTTCCGGTGATATCAACATGAGTATCATGTGGATCACAAAATACCCACACAATTTATACTTGCACACCCTATGCCTTTTTAGATTTCACTTTTGTTTTTCCTAATCTTGAACATTTCGAACCCAATTTTTCCCTGGTATAAAAGATACATAAGTCCAGCTACAAGGGCAAAGGTATTATAAATATATGGATACTTATACTCCAATTTCCCTCCCCTTATTGAAAGCTCAATTTAGATTCTCATAAATAAAAGAAAGGTTTTACAGTTTGCAAAATGGTTTTCTGTCTATTAAACTTATAACCAAAAAGTAAAATAAAACTTAAAAAACGGATGACTCAACCTTGATTGGAATGTCCTTATTTAGTGACAATGTTCTTCTATACACTTCACGAGTAGAGCAAAATCATGAGATCCTCCAATTGCCTCACAATTAACTAGACTTAGGATAGACGTCCTAAGTCTAGTTGTGTTCAGAAGAAAACCCTCTCTATTTACAAATAATAAATTAAACGTTTAATAGAACTCGATATTAGTTTCCTAGGTATAATGTAGGACTATAACCTTGGAGGCTTAAAACAACAGTAATTTATTGTCTCACAGTTCTGGAGTCTGAAATCAAGGTCTCAGCAGAGCCTTGCCTTTCCTGAAGGATCGATCCTTTCTTGCCTTTTCCAAGCTTCCCTCCCCGAGTGAATTATCAAACTATTCCTTAAACACAAACAGTATCCTTTCACAGTTCACTTTATACATTATTTGTCTCTCAATCTGCCATGTGATTGATAACCATGGCAAGGCTTCATTTGGTTGAAAGCTCTAAAATACACTGGGATTTGTGTGTTCTATGGAACTGTGGTTGTCAATCATTTTTGGATAAAGGAACCCTCTGAAAATCTGATGAGAGTGATGTGCATACACATAAAATGATACATACAAATTCAGGAGGTTCATAGACCCCCAAATCCTTTGCTCTGGGGAACCCATTATGTGTGTTTGGTTTTTCTCAGGGGCACACAGCATCTCGCATTGCAATTCTCCTTAGATAATGTGACAGCCCCCAGCCCCATGCAGGTAAACCAGTCAGTTCTTTTAAACCCTGAATAAATATATCTTAGGAAGAGGTAAAAATAAATAAGTGTTGTTTCTCTTTTTAAACATCTAGCAATATAAAATAAAACTCATTTTAGAAGGCTTTTTTTTTCTTTCTCTCTTGCTTGCGTGCATGCGTACCTTCCCTTTCTCCCTCTCTCCCTCTCTCCCTCTCTCCCTCTCTCTCTCTTTTTCCTTGTCTTGCTCTTTTTCATTTCTTGGCCCTTATATATTGTCTTCCTAGAACTGCTCTTACTCTCTCTCTCTCTCTCTCTCTCTCTTTCATCCTTCATGTTGCTGGTTCTGCAAAAACAAAATGCCTTTTTGTAAATATAGCAGATTATCAGGACAGCACCTCCCTCAGGAGGGCAAAATTACTAGGGGTCATAAAGCAAACACGCAAACAAGCAAGGGAACCTCTACTGTGAAAACTCAACAGCCTATATCTTGTCATTGAAATCCAGATGATTCTTAGAATGTCTAATAAGTAGCCATGAATTAGTTATAAGTGAAAAAGACAACCCCATGTTGAAATATAAAATAATATTTATTTTTTATCTTGCTAATTTTGTTACTGGTTTGGGCTCACATATTCTAAATCAAAAGTTAAAATGTGCTTTTTGGAGTGAAGTGTGTCCAATATGTAGAAAATACAAATTATTTCTAACATTTAAATGTGCATGTCTGTTTCTTTTAAAATAATATTTTTATTCCAAACGTGCAGCCAGCTACAATGAAATTGTTATGCGTGATCCCTTGGACTTGTTCATGTTATCTGTTTTATTTATTATAGCTTATATAGTAAAAAAAATGGATTCTGTGTCTAATATAATAATTTTCTATGAGCAACATTTTAAAAATGCTGGCTCTCTCTCTCAGATCCTGTGCTGAGTACCTGCATCAGTTTTCTTAATACTCAGAACAACCTTATGAAGGAGCTAGTATTGTCTCCGATTTAGAGCAGGAGTCCAACACACACACAGAAACCAAGTTGCTGCAGGCAGTATACTGAGTCACACTGAAGCTGGGACATAAAGCCAGAGCCCCCTGAGCCACACCTTGAGCTCTTACCCATCATCTGTCATATGTGATATGGAGTACATTATTTACTTTAAATTATCTAAACATCCTTCCACTCTCACAAGTTTTTCTACCTTGCTTGACAGAGGTATCAGAGTGAATGATGATAAAAACAGTCTCTGAAAGATCAAGAATCCAAATTCCCCATAGTTTGCTGGCACAGGCCACCAAGTAAAGCATTACAAAATGGATCTCTTCATATTCAAAGACATATGTTGGGTTTAGTTGACTATACTATTTCTTTATATCGTATAGGGTTCTTGTCACTTGATGTAGAAAGTGACTTCAGAATTTTACAAGGAAGTCTTGTTGCTTCAATTTAACTCTCATTTCAATGACTGGTTATGTGGAAAGATCCACAAGAGAACTATTAATTAGTTTGTGATGCCAAAACTTAAGGCAAGTCAGTCCAATGATGAGTTAAATTCAAAAGCTTCTGAGTTAAAACACTTGCTCTATGTTCACGAGTGCAAAGAAGCATAATAGGAAAAACTTATTGTTTTTTTTAATAGTTGGTAAAACAATTAAATGGAAAGTTAAAGTGCAATTTATTTTCTACCAAGAATGTCAGGGATTGACTATTTCCATATAATTTGCTAGCGTAGAACATTGTAACAAAGTATCATTCTGATGGATGGAAATAATAGTATCTTGTTTTATTTTTGCATTATTTTAATAATAACACGTTTTAACACATGTTTGGCATTATGTATATCTTTGTTCCATAACATGTTCCATAAAGTGAGCGGTCACATTTTTAACATTTTTTCCATTTATTCATCTTTTCCTTAATCATTTTTATGAGCTCTTCGTAAATTAAAGAAAATGACCCTTTGTCATATGTGTTGCTAATATTTTTTTCAGTTTATCATTATTCTTACCATGTAGAAAAACTTACTTGATTAAAAAAAAAAAACAGCTTTATTGAGGTATAATTCATATGCCAAAAAACTGGACATAATTGATGTTTACAGTTTGGTGGGTTTAGAGATATACATCCATCCATGAAACCATCACCACAATCATGATAATAAACATGCTCATGTTCTGTTTAGAGAAAAACCCTTTCTGTTTAAAAATGATAAATTCAGTATTTAATAGAACTCGATATTAGTTTCCTAGGCATAACGAAGGACTATAAACTTGGAGGCTTAAAACAACAATAACTTATTGTCTCACAGTTCTGGAGTCTGAAATCAAGGTGTCAGCAGGGCCTTGCCATTCCTGAAGGAATCTTTCTTGCCTTTTCCAAGCTACCAGCGGTTGCCAGACAATCCTTTGTTGCCTAGACAAGAGATAACAAATGTTGGCAAGGATGTGGGGGAAAAAGGAACCCTTATACACTTTTGGTAGAAATGTAAATTGGTACAGCCATTATGGAAGACAGTATGGCAGTTCCTCAAAAAATTAAAATAGAACTACCATATGACCTAGCATTCTCCTGGGTATATATCCAACAGAAATGAAATCAGTATCTCTTAGATATATTTGCACTCCCCATATTTATTGCAGAATTTTCACAATAGCCAAAATATGGAAGCATCTCAGTACCAGAACTGTGAAAAAATAAGTTATTTGTTATTTAAACCGCCCTATCTGTGAATATTTGTTATGGCAGCCCTAGAAAACTAATGCACAAATGAGAAAAAATCCATTTACATGGTTCCTTATAGCAGTCTGTTATCCAGATACCAATGAGTAGAATTATTCCTTTAATTCCACTCTCTCCTACTGGTTTGCAATGCTATCCTTACGGTTCATCAAAATCTCATATTTATTAGAATTTACTTTAGTTTCCATTCCGATTCATTCAAACACTTTTTATTTATATAGCTTAAAAGTGCTTTAATATGTTAACACGTGAATTTGATATATTAATATGTCAAAGGTTTTAATATTTGAACATATTTTAATATTTAGTACAATTATTCCCTTTTCATCAGTCTTTTTTTCTCAGAATTGTTTTAGATATTTCCCCTTTTTTCAAATAGGAACTTGATAAAATTTGCCTTGTTATATGATTATAATCACAATTCATATATGTATTAGTTGTGAGTGAATTAATGCTTTTACAGTCTTCCTAACCAAGAACACATTATGTCTTTCCATTTTCTTAAATATAATTTTATGTCATTTAATATATTTATAGTTTTCTCCATATATGTCTTTCATATTATTTATATTTCAGTGTATTTTTTTCTTTGTGGTGCCATTTTAAGTAGAATATTCTCTCCCATTATAGTACTTATATGGTTAATTTTTATATGTGAATAAGATTACATTTAATGACTTCTATTATTTTTTCTGATATTTTTTAATTGACTCTTCAGATTGCTAGATAGAGTTACATCATCTTATAAGATTTTTCTTTCAATTTAATATTTATCACTTCACTATTTCCTATTGTCAGTTTGTGCTGGCTAGTTCTGTCAGGGTTTTTAAGTGAAGCAATAGCAACTGATTCTGGTTCCCTAATCAGAAAAGAAATTTAGACAATGAATTACACGGAAATTTTGTTTTAGTCCATCTTTGCATATTCTAAGTGCTACTTTTCTATTATGCGCATGTCTTTGGCAGAAACACTGATTATATTGATGTTCAATTGACTTTGCCCCCGTATCTAAGGATTTGGTCCAAGAGAAGACTATATTATTTTGGAGAGGAGATGAAAGAAACAATAAGAAAGGGAGATAGTGAAACTGAAATAATTCCTTCAAACAGAAGTCTGAAGTTAAGAATTTAAGTGATTTGCCTAAAGATATATACATTGAGGAAAGCTTTTAAAAAATTTAGATGATGTTTTCTAAACTCTAACCTATGTTGTTTGCTACACAATTTAAAATTTATAATTTGTGTGAAACTCAGATCCTTTACCTGTTAAAGGAGGATGGAATACCTATTTCATACAATTGATGTGATTCTTACATGGGATAATGTTTATTGATTGGCACAGGACATTGCCTATGATTAGTGCTCTATAAAAACTACTAGGATATAGAGGTGAAGAGAAGGAAACTGCTGTTGAAGTATTGGCATATTGTTAATCTAAGACTGTCTTTTTCCATGCATGTGAAGCAAAAATGAAAGCCTTATTCAATCCCGTATCTAAGTGGAACTGGTGACTGGCAATCTCAAATACCTCTCATTACTTCTTCAGGCTTAAAAAAAGTATATCATCCAGTTTCTTCTTCATTAATGCACTAATATCATTTCCATAAAAACCAAAGTCAACAAGTCCCTCCATGAGGCAACCTCCATGACTCACCTTTGTCAATGCAGTTTATACTCTTACCTGGCAGAATGTTAACTCGTTTCTAATCTCTCGGTGTATATTTTCAGGTTTGCTTTGTTTCACTGAACACTATTTTAAGTTCACTATAGGTAGAAGCTCTGTATTCTCATTTTGTGTCTCTTATAGTGTCTGGTACAATGTAGTGCAGTGTACTGTCAGTATTTAACAAACACTTCTAGAAGAAGAAATAGCCAATTTATCTATTTTTTTCCTATACATTTTGCCCTCTCACTAGTGACATGATGATACGTTACTGATTAAATTGTCAATTTTATACAGATTTTTGCAGTTAAATGTAGAAATTTATGTATTTAAATATAGCACTTGTGCTGTACAGAATCTCCCCTTCCTTAAATTTTTTCTGTGCTATAACAAGTAAAGAGTATAATCAGGTGAACTATTTTTATCCCTTTTATGCTATATGGAATGATCCTTAAATGTGACTTCATTTTTTATCCAAAACATCTAAATCGGAGATGCCTTATATGTATAAGGCAATTGTTAACCTGTCGACTTTTGACCTCATGGTCCCACGTAGGACTCAGAGTAAGGCATAGCCAGAAGAGTTAAGATATGACAGTTAGCTTTAAGTTATAGTGCTTTTGTCACTGTAGATAGGTCCTAATTTATGCTTTGTTTACTTTATAATATTTGTCTCCAAATTAACTTTAAACCTCAAAAATTAGAGTGCTGATTTTGTTTATCTGACATCCCAAATTTTATCTCTGTTAGAAAATAATTCTAAAATTGGTTCAGAAAATTTGGCATTTAAACAGGATCATACTGACTTTCATGAGATTAATAATTCATATATTTTATAGCATTTGGGGCATTTCAGTAAGTCCATTATACCTATATTTTTCTGTGCAGTCAGTAAATTTTGTAGCTCTTAAAATCCATGACATGAAATATAGGTTTGAAAAGCCATAACACTATCAATACATTAATATTTATGTAGCTCTTTTCATGACAAACATTCTAAAATGCTCTTCAGAAAAATAAAATGAAATAAAGCGTGAAGAGAATGTGGATGATTACAAGTCAAAAGGTCACTTCAAAAGACAAATAAACCTGTTTGGCAAAGTGATTGACCAGTTTACACAGAAGATAGCTACTCCACTTAGGTGACCACAAGCTTGAGAAACTAGAGAATTAGAAACAGCCTCTCAGCAATCATGAAAGTGTCATAGTTAACAAGTCAAGTTCAGAACATCCTTTCTACTCACTCAGATAAGACAGTACCATTCCTATTGGATTATAAACTACCAAGGCTTCAACCTGTGGGTCATTTTCATAACTCTATTAATATGACTTTGTAGTTCTAAATATAAATAAGGGTAAATAAGCTAATAAAATGCAGTCATAAAGGCATCTTTAATTTATTGTATGGTATTATTTTCTTCACACATCACAGAAACAAATTATTGATATAAATTGTGCTAATTTCTTTTTATGATGAGGTCATTCATGAGTGAAAGATAAATCTGGAGGACAAATGCCCTTTAATGTATACCTACTGCTTCTCTAATTGTGGATTGTCTCTACCTAATTTCCTTTAAAAACGAATGGTTCTACAAAAAGACATTCTTCAATTGAAGACATTTTCAGTTATTCTAATCTGAATAGAAATAATGAAAAAAGGGAAAATAAGTGGAGTTATAACAAGATGTTGCTACAGTACACAGTCACAGAGGCATAGGGATAGAAGAGGCTGCAAAGTCACATAATCCTGAAATATTTTTAATCCTGAAATAAATGTTGCTAGAACATTTCAGGCTACTAACATTTTTCCAATGACTATGAAAACATTGCTTTTTTCTTAGGTTTGATCCCATCACCCTGCAAAAAATGTTACTCTAATGATAGTTTCTGATTTTTTTCCCCTTGATCTGAGAAGTCCTAGAAAAACAGTGACCAGTAACCATTATGTTAGCTACGTATTCATTTATCTTAATAGGAAGGACTAGAAATAATAAATAACTAAGAGTGATCATCACACTTTATGATTCTGTCATATTCCACTAAGGATCAGTATGTTTTGATATAATTGCACATTTTAGCAATAAAATCTATTGGCTTAATTATCTCCCTCTCTTGGGAGCCAACATTCCTGAATGAAAAGAATATTCATGATAAGTCGTATTTTCCTAATTAAAATGTCTTGGTTCCCAATATATTTTCCTTGCAATGCTTTCTGTTCCACTGAAAATTTCATTGTCTAACTCTAACACTTGAAAGGCTTACAAGATAAAATACATTATGATCTGCCCCTTCATGACTTTCCAGCCATATGTCTTATCATGTAGTTACTCTCATGCTTTATTCCAATAACTTAGTACTGATGCAATTTCACGAATCTGCCATGCATGCTGTTCCAGTCTTTATTAAACTGTTCACTGTATGGAATGCCTTAGGTTGCCTTCTTCACCCCTACCTAACTTCTCCCTTTAAGGATTATCTTAGGCATCACCTGTTTTAGAGATATTTTATGACATTTCCTTTTTTTTTTTGAGCCTGAGATATGGCCACTCTTGGATGGGTTTTTCACAAGTCCTTATGTTTTTCTACATTTCTATGTTATTACTATAACTAATAGAGTCACAGAATATGAGCTTTTGAAAGTAGAAACTTGAGTTAATTTACCTTTGCGATCTAAGCACCTATCTGGATTTTGACTTTTAATAGAAGCTCAGCAAGTATTCCAATGTTTAAATGATGTCACCAGGCAAAGAGTTTAACTTCACATAATTGCTATATAAGCAAACTAAATATACCAAAGTTGCCTTTCTAGAAAACTTTTCTTCTTATAAATAGCTACCTATAACTAATAGCACTGCCAGATCCTTGTTATCAGGCCCCTAAAATTAAAGAAGTCCCGGTTTCTGCCTTAACAGTGTTTACGTTAGAACCATTAGATAACCCTAGAGGCTATTTGAAAATTAAATTAAGAAGCAAAACAAAACAAAATAAAATCTTGGGAACAGTAAATCTGTGCAAGACATTTGAATTTGGCTGAAAGGTCTGCTAATGCCCTGAAATTTGTAGATCCCAGGCAGCCTTCTGCTGGGTTTTCATAATACTCGCCTATAATTCTAGAACGTAGCCGATCTTCCTTTTCAGATGATATACCCTTTATTTATCCCAAATTATGGGCTTACTAGTTTAACATTTATTCCTTCTAACATGCTTTGCTTGATAAATTATAAGCCTAAATTTTTCAGGCAAGTTTTTACAAAAGAAGCTTAGATTTTTGACACAAGTATTCCATTATGGACCTCTGTTTTGTACTTTATCAACCTGAGGAGTAATTGATAGCATTGACATGATTGTTTACTGCTTTTATTGACCTCCGTTGTCTTTTAATCATAGATAGGAACTGGATACGTGACAAGGCCTTGGGCTGATAATATTCATACAGAACCCACGTTAACATCTACTGCAATATTTTTCAAACCTTAATTCTTTGATCTCTTGCATCCAGATTACCTGGACTATTTTTAAGAGGCAGACATTAGAACTCTACTGCAAACTGAATCAATCATAATTTCTTAGTGTGAGTCAAGGAATATACATTTTTATCAAGGAATTTAAAAAATTGTACCACTAGTCTAGAAAAGCAGTCTCTGATATACAATAATTATGATTTTAAGTGGAATAAATTATGAAGGTCTTATTTGGAGATACATTTATCATTCAATAATTATTTTTTGACAATTTACTATGTGCCAAACTGTTTTAGTAGGGAGAGTTTGGAGGTGAAAAAGGGAAGTAAGAAGCATAGGGTTTGGGGGTTTACCAGAAAATATGTGAATAAACAACTGAATACTTATAAAAAGTTTATGCCCCACCAGCCCACACACATACTCTAAAATATTGGAAGCTAAGCATTTTCTTATGTGCAGATGGCAAGGTTCTAATACCAGGCTAAAAATAGTCTTCATAGCAAAAAGGATTACATATCAACTTTTCTAAAACTAAGGTGTCATGTCTGTTTCAACAGACCTCCAGTTTCAAACTGGTGTATAAATAATAATGCTGCTCTGTGACAGGCCATCTCATTCAGTTAATGCCTAGGAACCCAGCTTTCAACAATTTTTTCTTTAAGGCATATGAAGAAATTACTTTGATCAAAGTTGTAGACTTAAAATAGATGCTTTCTAAAGATTTATTATTTAATGGGCAAGGCAGATTCTTTGGTTTTAGTTGCTTTAAAATTTTCACCAATGTAAATTACGGTCTCGTTTTGTGACAGAATTTGGGGCTCCCACCTGCCCTGCTGGTGTGTGTTATGGTAACTGCTCTTCTAGAGGAGACCTTTTGTTTTGCCAGCAGAGTCTCCTACGTCCCCTCAGACCATATGTGGCTGAGCCTTCCACCTAGGCACTTCTTTGTAACAAATCTGTTAATCAACTCAATTTTCATGAAATGGCAGTTCTGCTCCTGGTTTCACAAGTTGATACAACATTTGGCTGGTCACTTAACTGTCGCTTTGCATGTCAGGTGCACATTTGAGCAGATCATCTTGATTGCACTGCCACACAATGGCTATTAGACACTTGGTTGAGAGATACAATTTTCTCAGTGATGTAAAAAATCTGTCATTAGAGTAACCAGATCACCACTTTTATCAACATCTCTGTACTATCAATTTTATTATATTGCCTCTGAATGTCATCAGAAACAATACCAGGGGCTCTGTGACATATATACTGTAAGGACGAAGTTGCTAGTTCCCCTCATGACAGAGTATCCTTCTCATAGGCGTCTGGGAGAGAGAGTTCTCTGTGCTCCTCTAAAGCATTTGGTATATTTTCATTTTATGAACATAGTAAATTACAGAAATAGTCATGTTTTCCTCTTCCTG
>NW_006436298.1:40525262-40541247 GCF_000325575.1 Pteropus alecto
AGTGTGACAAATTTGAGATCTTCCTTTACTATCTGCATAGGATTTTATGGCATAAATGTTGTTAACTTATCTCCTGGAACCTTCATGTTTATTGCCTTTAGTTTTTCATTGCCTCAACTTTCTTCTCAACTGAAAACATATTTCATTTTTCTACTATATGTGTTTCTTCACACAATGTCCTAAATTATTTCTGGAACAAGAAAAAATACATTGTTGTATTTTTCTTTGTTTAAAGATTAGTAGTAATGGCTAAAGACTTAAATCGAAAGACTTGAACTTATAAAAATAAAGAATCCAAAAAAGGTTAGTGAGATAAGAAGGTGAGGTTAAATAGAAAATGAAGTAAAGAGAACTAGAAGAACTTTGATGAAAGAATGGACTTTGGTAAGCACTAGAAATAGAGATCCAGCTCAATAAGAGAATCACATGGCTGGTTTTGACCACTCAGTACCAGGAGGTAAGAACGACTTGTAGGAAATGGAATTATTTACAGGGAATAAGCCAAGGTTCTATATTCCTGCAGGTATCAGAGACTATTTTTGCACTGAGAAATGGGGAAAGGGCATATATTTTCTACATTTGACTTTTGTAATATGAACTATTCTGTTTTTATCACAAACATTGTTTCTACAACAGAGCGTACCAGACTCAAGTGGATATGAATTAAACAATTAACTATAGTGAGTTTTGACCAGTTTAATATGGACAGCTTTGGTTGTGGTGGTTGCTATTCCTATAATAGCTGATAATATCAGTTTTGATGAGTTAAAATTTAATCAAAACAGATCATATTTATGGGAAAACCATTTTGTATTGCTGTTTGAATCACTATTGGATATCAGGGCTAGGAAATATTTTAGAGAACGTCCAGAACAAGGACCATAACTAGAGCAGAAATCACTTGATTTATGAACCAGCAATAACTCAGGGTGTCTCAGTTATTACAAATCCCTTGTTTAGGGCTTCATGCCCTTCTCTTTACAGAGTCTAAGTCTTATGTCTTCTAGATATTAAAACCAGAGAAAGTTACCGGTATTACTGATTATTTGGAAATGCCATTCACAGTCTAGGCTCTTTCTAGTGTCTGGAGGTGAGATGGGCTATAGGTGGGATTTGAGGGGCAAGTTAGAGAGAGTTTAAAGACAAAGCTGTGACAGAATGGCCCTAGTGATTCGAGATAGCTAATAGAGATAAATACAGGGAGATCTATGCTTGCTTATTAAGTGCACACTGAAGTCATTATCTTGATAATTTAGGTAAAGGACGATGTTTTCTGCTTAAAATTAAGATGAATGGGTCTAATGGGGTTTTAAGGATTTCATTATCTAAATAATTATCTCATTTTTAAAAATTTAGTTTTGCTAGTGTAGACAAAGCAATAGTTATTAAGTTTCTACAGTTATAGATCAAGACATTTTGCTTACAAAGCAAATTGTGATTGAGAGCTTAGAATTTAGGACATTTGCTTATTATAAGCAATCTGGAGAGCTTAACTGAGGACAATATTCTTTATTCAACACAGGAATTTTTGTTTGTTTTATTGTCAGTTATTTTCATTGCTAGAGTTTCTAATCATCTAGTTAATTGTTTGAACTGTATTTATTTTATTTACATGAAGCTGAGAATATGTACCTAAGGATTCTTTCTGGTGTTTGACTTTTTAATCTCTCTAAATCTACATGAAGTAATGGCGAAAAAAAAAAAACAACAAAACAGTACTACTGTCTTTGTTCATACCTTCTGGTAATGATAATAATGCCCTCTCACACTTTACAAAAGGCTTTCTAACATATTGCCTTTCAAGTCTCATAATTTCATGGGGTAAGCAGGGCAGGTTCAATGATCTTATTCTACAGGCAAGAAAGCTGACACCCAGAGAAGTAACTTCATGTGTCTGAGTCAGAAAGTGAGCTGGGGTGGAATACGGATTAGAATCCAGGTCCCCTCACTCCTGGCCCAGTACCTTTATCAATCTCTTTGTCAAGCCATGGTCCTGGTCCATGTAACCTCTCAGCTGAATCAGTTACAAGAGCATGACAATATACATTCTTGTTTCTAGTCCCCTTCCTCCAACCCTATCTCCGATTTACTTCCTCATTTCAGTGGAGTACACTTCCTAAAACTGAATTTAATATTGAAGACATTGCCATGTGGCTGTATTGTTGATGGTACAGTGGGAGTTCACATTCACAAATGTCTGACCTGGAAGTATGGAGGAGTTAAAGTCATATACAGAGGACTTTCAACCAATGGGAGTTGGAAGCCATTATGAAAAATTTCCCACTTTCCATTCCTTTTTCCACCCATTGACACCTGGTTCTGAAATAAAGTTAGGACTATGAAGAAGTGTTTCCAAGGTTGGAGCAATTGGTTATATTTAGCAGCACCAGTTATAACATGTATCCGCATGTGACACTTCCCCTTCCCTGCTTCATTCCTCTTAATCCCTTGCTCCTGTTTCCTAAAGTTGTATGCCCTAATATAATAGTAAGACATGAGCCCTCAGTCTCAGGTTTTGATTTCTGGAGAAGGCAGGCTAAGACACTAGTTTCTTCTCTGTCTCGTTTTTTGGCTTACAGAGTTCTCTTCTACATTTTCACCTGGATTGCCTCAGTTTTCCCTGTTGATTCAAATTGTACTCTTACTTCAAAATACAGTTAACATGCTACTTGTTCCAGGTTTACTTTCCATTATATCCCTGGTCTCAAGTAATTTTTTTTCTCTCAGAAACCTCCCTCTTTATACTTAACAAAAAAAGCCACTACATGCTTCTCTCTTTTATGACAAATATTTAGCTATAACTTTGTATAAATCGGACATCTTTGCTAATTCATAAACACCTTTAGTTCCTTGAGCTATTTGTCTTTGTATCCCTAGCACCTGGCATGAAGTGTTCAGTGATTATTTCCCAACTGCACATAGTCTAATGCGGTAACAGATAAGAGCGAATTGCTCATTCTGATCAACTTAATCATCCATCTAATTAACACAAGATCACTTTGAATATAGTACATCTGAAGGAGTATGTCAGTGCAGTTCTGCTGTAGTCTGGTTATTTGTTTTATGTTGATGTGAGAATAGTTGAGACTCATAAACTTCATCCTTCTTTATGTCATTTTCCTTACATGCACAGTCTTTGGCTGGACTAAAACACTCGGAAATCAAAGACAAGGACATTTCTTGTGTCCTCATCTCACATTAAAAATAAGTCATATATTCTTTCATTTCATGTTAAAAATAATTCATCTGAACTTTCATTTTTTTAAAATGAGAAATTACGCACAAAATATTTGTACATCCTAAAAATAACCCCATGACCTTTGTACACGAGAAGGTAGCATAGTGGACATTCTAGGGACAAGAAGAGCTCTATGTAAATAGAGCAAGTTTTGCTCTACTGTATTGGATGAGATATTTGGGATTTTTTTTGAACATTCATACATATACAGTGGACTTAGCAACCTAGCTCTTAGCATCTTTGTGTGAGTGTATGTGTGTTTCTTTTTAGCTCAGAGTAAAATGATATCAAGAGTACGAAAATTTTAAAATCTTTCACTAGTTTTTCTATTACCATATGGATAAGGCTAATATCAAAGTATCTGTGGTAGTGGAAATATGGCTTAATAATAGACATTAATGAGCTAAATTTCTCCATTATGCAAATCACTTCTTAGTATTAAGAAGTTACCAAAACAAATTAATTATTTCAGACTGTTGAGTTTCCATTTAGAACACTTTTTTTTTTCCAATGGCAAATTAGGTGGAGAAAGATACTTTCATTGGGGTAGAGGGATTCTCTTTTCTCTTGGCTTCATATTTCCCTCTAAAGGGGCTCAGAGAAAGTAACAGAGTTGGCCTTTTGAGCTCCTGATTAACTTCTCAGAAGAAACGATTTATCTAATTGGAGACTTTGGGAGAAGCTGAGCCTACTCTGTTCAGCCTCTTTCTCTTTTCTTCTTTGGAAGCCAACTGGTGTCAGGACACACACATTCTTCACTGAGCCTCTGTGCTGCAAGTTCTAAAAGTGAAGGGCTGGCTTCTGCAGCCAGGGTCCTGGGCTGGGGTGAATGAGTCTCTGTAATTCAAAAGCGAATCACACCTGCCTTGTTTATCTAAATCACAGGAGCCAATATCAGTTTAATTACAGTTAAAGATCATTTGAGATTGCCCATCTCTCTGTCTCTCATGACTCTCTCTTTTGGTTCCAAGTATAGGTGGAGAGGAGAGCAGGCAGTTATTTACAGATGGCGTCAAACCCCATCAGAGCCCTCCTTACTTTCTTTGTGGTAGTGGTTAAGTTACCTCAGTGCTCAGGGAGTTGGAAATCTCATTGGCCTAAATAGAAACTCCACTGACTGCAATTTCCCACAGATGATTAAGGTGTGGAAGGCTCTCAACAAGAAATTGTGAATAGTAAATAATTGTGCATGTACATAAGCCATTTTATTCTAAAATTAGTTCCTTTTCTGTATGGTCAACAGTGATAGATATTAAAAATGCTAATGCCCCTCTCAAGACAAACATGTGCTCCTTTTGTGATTAGACAGATTCAGCACAGTTTAAAGACAAGATGGGCTGTATTGGAAAGCACGATATTTAACGCTGTTAGTTAACTCTGCAACCTTTATTCTGTAGAGCCATTTGAATCCATTATTTTAGACTAAACATTCAGCATTGCCCTCCAGCTAACAGCTCTGGAGATGAAAGGTATCATTTATAATCTGGTCTCATTTGCCTTTAAAGGTTCAAATTCTCCTATCTTTCCCTTCCCCCAACTCTCTTTGGCATCGATTTGAAAAGAAAAGATTATTCAGCTTAAAACAGGATCTTGTAAACATTAGAAACATTTTCTGGAATGACACATTTTATTTGTTTTTTATGGTTTTGAGTTTTCCTGTGAGGTTTTAGGAAGAAGTGTTTCTACTCTAGACATCTGTATTTTTGGAAAACAACATTATTTACCAGTCCAAGGTTTTTGATAAGCCCTTTGCTTCAGTCCTTGAAAAAGTCTTTAAAATATATTCCTGACTACATATTCATTTTTACCAAAAGGTAGGCAATGCTGTAATTTTTACTAAAAGCTTCAGTAGAGCAAGCACTGGGTATTTCACAAATACAACCTTGAGTGTTACTGTTTTGCTAGATAGAACATGTGGCGCAGAAATTGTTTCTATACTCCTTTTCCATTTACTTCTAGACACATACATAGATACTGATTAAAAGCTCTTAAAAGACATCACTTAAATAGCTTCCTGGAATGATAATCTAGTACTGAATATTTGAGTATACCCTGCGTGTAATCTGTTCTTGATTATTTCGTAATAAAAAGCATAATTTGCATATATATTAATTACTGACCTTTCTCATATGTCATTTCACATTTGTAAAAAATTTCATGTGACTTTTATCTTTTGGGAGTTTCTTTTTCCTTTCCTCATAAAACCCCATGTTTCAACTAGATGCTACAGATGAAAACCACTTTTCTGAATTGAATCAAATGCAGCAATAAGACACTAGATGAAACACTGTTTATCTCCTGTCAACCATAAAACATTCCTTTAAAAAAATAAGAAATGAATGAACATTTGACCTTTATCTCAGACTTACCTAAGAAGGAAGGAAAACGCTGTAGCGTCTAGCCATGTCATTCATGAGATTTTGTAAAAGATCTTGTTTCCTGAGCTATCTTGATCTAAGGGACCTTTTGATCAATAGGTAGAAACTGCTCCTGCACTCTCATTTTGAAAATAAATTGCTCATGTGCAACACCCACAACTTTGGGGTGGGGGGAAGAAAATTGATTGACCTTAAGAGTTGGACATGTGAAAATGAACAGATGAGCAGGCTTTAGTTGAGCTAAGCACTCTCTCAAATATAAGGCTTTGAGTCATGAAACCTCCCTCCGCCTTTCTAGAAAATTTTCATGTGGTTGCGATGGCAGTGACCCTGTCCTTTCTTTCAGTCATGGGTCTGGTGAGTGTGAAATTATTTTGGTATGTCAATCTGAAATGCCTCAAGTGATTACTCTGGAGTTATCAAACGGAGGTCAGAAACAAGGCAGTAGGGTCTGTCACCTTTCAAAAAAAAAACAGGATTTGAGGAGAACATAGTTTCTGAATGGGATAATTCAACAGAATTTGGAATGATGAGGGTCTCGAGGTTGGAATACAGACGCTGCCTATCAAAATGGAAGCGAGCAGTTGGGGAGAAGTGAGTACAGGCTGCTTCAGGCAGCGCTCCTCATTACTCATGCTTTCATCACTATTAAAATGCATTCCCAGGTCTTTGTACAAAAATGATTTTAGTCAAAATGCACTAAAAATATAATGGAATAAAGAGAAGAAATACCAGTTTTCTGCTTGGAGCTCTACTTGGATTTAGCATTTATTATTTTTAAATTTAGTATATAAAATTCTTTTAGAAAGAGTCTCTTGAATTTCAAGTAACCTCTTTTTTAAGGAATGTCTTTTAAAGTTGAGTTTAACTACAATGGAAATACAACAGGAAGACACAGTGTATATTAGAGTAGTTATTTCTCTGTATCAGTCTGTGTGTTCCTATAGCAACCCTTCCAATTTTACCTGCCCTTTATTGACCATTTATATTTTTAGCGACTGCTTACAGCAGAATAAAAAATGAAAACGAGAAAAAAATGGGGGGAGGGAATGATAATTAAGCCATCCTTTGTTATTTTTCTATCACAAGTTAACTGGCCGGAAATGCCACCGTGACTTAAAAGAAGTGTCATGTATTTTTGCATTAGGGCACCTGAAGTCTAAGGTCCATAAAGTCTACAGGAACAATCAGGCCCATATTCTCAAAATATTTGAATTCTTAGACAAATGCAGGCCTATAACTATGTATATTTGCCAAATGCAGGCTATATTTACCCAGCCTATGCTTGCAGCAACTGCACTGCAAGAGAAATGTAAATATTAATGAAGGATATTTCTCAGGAAAGGCTATTCAGCGAGCCCTCTTTATCTGTCAGAACCAACTCAGTCAGTACACACTTTCTGGACAGATCAAATGTTTATAGAGTCATAAATTGACATTTATTGGACAATTGTTGTATTCTTACCAAATGGCTTTATTAGGCCTAGGCATTTCAATATACCATTGGTGATTCTGTGGAGAAATTAAACATTATTTTTCAAATGAAAATAAGGATAAAATAGGATATATAGCTAGTGGTCCTTTCAAGGCTTATTTGGATATGAAATGTAAACACTGCCTTAAATTCCTAGTATAGGATTTCACCCTTATCTACTAAGATATAAAACAATCCTATTACAAAAAGATTCATTATTAAGTTAATTATGATATGATTTGATATTCATGAAGACATGTCTGTGTTATATTCTCCAAAATATTAATTGATAATGAAATTGCTTTCTTCTCTGTGCCTTTTTTCTTCTCAAAACAAAAGGAATTTATAACAAAAAATACACCAAAGATACTTTGTTTTCCAAAAAATAAAATGCAGCTATTTGAGAAGAATAAAACTTGCATTATATATGCACACCCAAACTTATACATACACATACACTCTAAGTTAAAGAATTCTCAAGAACAGGAGGAAGCTAGCTTTTATTGATGTATACTATGTGACTGCTAAATGGCAATAAATCCATGTATTGTAAAACTAACTATATTATGTTTAGCTTATATATGTAACAAGAGTTATTACTGCCTCCCAACGTCAGGCTAATCGAGCAATTTCGGTATACATTTATAATATGTAGGATTGTTAAAATCCTAAAATGTGTCACAAAAATTTAAAAATAATTTAGATATCAATTGGAAAAGTTAAATCTGAAAATTGAAACCCCAAAGAGCCAAAAGCAACAGAGGAGAAACGAGTTTTGAGCCTACATTGAAAACCTATTCTTCTATCTCTTTTCCAGAAACATTCAGAGGGCCAGGTAAAGCACAGCCAATAAAAACATCTGCTGCCATGAGAGACTCTTGTCAAGTTAATGGAAGCCTTACATCATGAACTCTCTCATATTTTCTCAATCCGTTTCAGGTTGTTAAGAGAATTCCAGTAACAGAAATCAAGACCGGTCTTAGGAGTAGAGGGCCTGCTAACAAGAATCTAGGTGGTCCCCAATAACAAGCACTTTCCCTTTCCTTTCTCTTCTTTCAAATATTTCTCTCGTCAACATCCACAATCCTATCAGGTAATTAATGTCCATTATGTATCTGATCACAGGAACATCCATTTTAGCTTTGATCCTTCTCAAAATGTTATTAATCCAGGGGAAAAAAAACCATAATTTGTTGGTCTTTAAGGCATATGTCTAAAAATGGGTTTAACTAAAGGAATTAGAGAAAACCTAAATGTCCTGGCTAATCTTTTGTATATTTTACAAACCTTACTACCATACTAATTACATTGTATTTTAATTTTGTACGCGTTTATTAATATATCCCCCAAATCTAGCAATGGACTTGGACTTGGAAGTTACTAGGCGCTCAGACATGTTCTTTTTCTTAGAGTCAAAATGAAAGGGGTAACACTCCAGAAAGTGTGGTCTTCTCTCAGAGGCAGAGAGTGAGAGGGACCTAGATGTGTTTTGTGTTTTCTTTCTTTTTTTTGTTTGTTTTTAAAGATTTAGTATGCCCAAGGCTACAAAAAGGGTTAATCCCCCAGTTAGGGATTGTTCAATTCCCCAAAACACAATAGAAGAATCTCGTAGGTATTAGTTGCCTTCTTGATCTGTTCAGCATCTTTTCCATTTAGAGAGTTCCCTTTTCCTACCTGATGGGGCTGACAATCACATAGTTTCATTTTCAATACTAAAGCATTTGGCAATTATGCTAGGCTGTCCAGGGCACCCTATCCCTCTGGAGTCACTGACTGAGTCAAGAGTGGTACAATGACTCAAGACGATCCAATCAGAATTCTTTTTGAGGAATTGATATGGCCACTGAAATTTAGGGTTCTTGTCTCTAGAGTTCAAAACCACCGAAGATCATTAAGGATTATCATTACTGCCACTTTGCGTAGTAGTGGCACAACAGAGAATAAGGTCTGTGAGAAGAAGGGAGAGCCAAGGGGAAAGAGAAAATTTTATAAATTTCATAATGATATCATTATATTCCTGGATCAAATCATACCTGAAGATAAAGATAAATCCATAGCTATTCTAGGCTATGAGTCCATATGTTATTTTTGTTTCCTTTGTTTTGAGTAGAATCTGTTACTTATAACCTAAAAAATCTTGACTATTACATGGAGTGCTACAAAAATCCAAGAATAAGAAGCAAGATACAGTTGGGAGGCACAGAACAGTGGGAGCCAAGACTACCTCTTGTATTCCTCGTGGAGTTGGTAGCCCCTGGCCTCTGCTTCTTATTGGGAATTTGCTTCAGTTTTCTTCTTCTCTTCAAAAATCTGCTTTGTATGTGTACTTGTGACTTCTCTGCTACTGTGTTATGTTGGCTTATACCTCATATGTAACTTTGAGTGAGGACTAGGACTACTATCATTCCTCAAGGTGCTATGAAGCTTATTTTCTGTTTTCTACCTGACTTTCAGTTCAACTAGGCACTGTTATTTTCTTTAATAATTTTCAGATATTCACTGTCATCTTTTAAAGTCATTCTTCCATCGTTCCAGTTCAAATTCTCCAGAAACAAAGGCATCTGTTTAGACTCTCCAGGCTATACCTCCTCCCTCCAATTAGCCATTAATTGTATGTATTCACAAGGTAGGCTGTCTTTTCTGGGTTTACCCCTAGAGCAAGGACTGTGACACTGGGCAACCTAGAGAAGATTGCATGATGGAAAGGTAATGATTAGCATCTAAGGTATGGACAATGATAATGATGATGATAATAGTAATCCAAGAACTGGAGAGATCTTATATACTTTCTCAAATTCTCAATGCCTTATCTTTCTTCCACCCCCATTAACACTTTTTCTGCTCAGCTGCGGCTTCGAATGACCTGGTAACTCCTTATTTGCACTTTCTGAGCATGGATAAAACCCACCCCACAGGGCCTGAAATCTGGCTTCCCGTGCAGTCCCGGGCATGGCTGATGACATGAACTGAAAGCCCGGAGAGTTAATGCTCTTTGGGACCAAATTCGACTAGTGGAACACAGGAGCAGACATTTAGAAAATGTATGCTTTCCATCTTCTCTCTATAGAACTGTCGTAAGGTACAGCTTTTTTATACAGCCTGCAGGAGATATTTTTTGTGTCTGGGATTATTTGCCAAAACTTGACTATGTCTCTTTGCAGCTTGTCATGAAGAAGTGGCCAGTAAAGTGACACATTATCTCTTAATTGCTCCCTGTCCTTCCTGGACCCAGTTTTCTTTCCTCACTTTTGCTGATTGAGATTTCTCCTTCCTAAATAAAGCGTTCATACTTAAGTCTTATCTCATGCTCTGTTCTCTAGAGGACATAGAACATTGTTAATTGGAGACTTGTATCACCAGTACTTTGCTATGTAATCTTTATAAGGACCTATGAAATGATTATTAATATTACCTACATTTCGAATGAGGTGTAGCAGTCAAGATTCCAGCCGGAGATAGTGGCACTCTCACATTAGGATGATTCTTAGGATTTATTTACAAAGAAACTATTTGCAATTTGGAGTGCGGGGTGGGGAACCCCAATTAGTGCAGGAATTGGAATCTGGTGACAGCAGAGAAACTGTTACCACTCTTCAGACCTGAAGGTATGACAGGAGTAACCAGTTACCAAAACTTGGAAGAAGAGAGCTGTGTCATTGGTAGCGCAGGCCACACTTGATGAATGACCAGTTCTTTCACTTTTCAAGAGAATTCTTATCCATGAGCCATATCACCTATACCCTCCTCTCATTCCCTCACAGATTGTGCTCACAGTTAAATTAATTCCACCTAAAGAATTCCCCCCACACCCATCTTCAGTACTCTTCTACTTTAAGTAATCTTATTTCCACATTTTAGTTAAATCTTAGATTTCTCTAAAATAATCCCTTAAAAGGTTTTGATACCTGGAGCACACATTACTACAACATTCCCCCCCAGCCCTTCCAAATCCAGCTATGAAATATTTGCATTATGTGTGCCGTTGCAATTAAATGACTAACCAGTAGTTTCTCCTGAGGGACTAGGCTGAAGTCATTTTACATTATGGAAGTTTTAAACTTTTCTGTAATTATGCTGAACTATATTTGCATTATTATCAAGCTGCTTCAATTCATAGAAACAGAAAATTACAAATCTAGATCATCTATAATCCTTTCACTTTTCAGATTAAGAAACCAATACCCAATCAAGTAAGGTGACTGTTTAAAGGTCATATAGCTACTGATTACTATGTGACCTTTTCTTTTTTTAGACTTTTTGAAAATCAGAAAGTGTAAAAAATTGTAATAGCTCAAAATGCTAACATCCCAGAAGCATAAGTCACATTGTACTCAGTGACTAAAGTCTGGGTGTCACCACAGGACTTCCTAGAGTTTCTAAGGCCAGTACTTTTGGGAATCACTATACCCAAAGCAGATTCTGTTTCCCCACACATTCTTCACACAAGACCCATCTAAATAAATTGTTTCGGAGACTAAATTTAAGTACGTTTCTTCTCATACGTGTATAATAAAGAATAAATTAATAACAATGTAGCAAGAACTTTATTGCCTGATCATTTGAGGTTTCTCTAGAATCTGTCAAAGACAGTAATGTCAGGCACAATTGACTGTACTTCCATCTTCTTCAGCAACAGCAGCAAAGAGAGGCTTTGCATGAGGAAGGTGCCTATTGAAAGACACATAAAAGACCCTCGGGAATCTTCTCCTGCAGTACCATCTGGGTTCTGCCAAATCCCACCTCTCTCATGATACAGCAACAAGAGTGTGAGTGGTCTCAAGTATGTGACTTATTTCGAGACTTTCATCATTTTTCTTTCATTATCTTAGCATGTGATGAGGAGCGATCTCTGTCCGGACATATTCAGGACAAATCAAAATATAACAAAAATATGAAAGGATAAAATAAACTTACTTCAATCTGACTAGAATTATTACTTTGATTTCCTCTATCTTCAGATTTCATCAGTTCCTCCCCTTTTACATTGCTGGCCCTCCCTCTTACTTCTACCCCAACTCTTTCAGGTTGCAAGGCTCACAGTTACATCAAGCTCATCTCCGGACTGTATGTTTCCTTTACACTCTCTTCTCTGGCTCTTTGGGTAGTCTTTGAGTGGAGGGTATGTTTTCTTGAGCTGTCCTTGATTGTGCTAAAGCTCTTTCTCTTTTTTCTCTGAACTGGGATAAGACTCTTTGTGTTAGGAGAATCACATTTCAAAATATCACTTGAACAGATTTTGATTAAATATTATTAATTCATTCCCTGGACGTTTATATTGACTCTAGCACAGTTGCAATCCTCAAAGTATGTATTGTCTATCAGGGGGAGATTTATTTTTTTTAATCTCTTCTACCTCATTATAGAAAACTCAATTTATGTCAGTGATTTTAACATATTTCATAAGTGATTTGTGTGATATGGATATTCAATATAATTGTTCAATAGAGTTCTATAGTATAATATAATTGGCTTTTTAAGTTAACACAGTGTTTCTGTATTATAAGGAGTGACAGAAAGACAAACTGTGTGTGGATGTGTTTGTGTAATTCTTTTGGGGGGGATTTTTACCCCTAATTATTTGGGGCAAAATTTCTATTTCTTTATAACCGTGCTTTCCATACTTTACATCTTAGTTCTTATCCTCTTCTAATCATTGACTCAACATTCTCTATTTTGACAAAGTAAAAAAGCATAGTTTGAAAATAAGGAGTTCTGGAATCAACTTCTGTCTTTTCTCGAAGGATTTTGATCAGTATACACTTTTAAGTCAGAAAAACCTATTTTTATCTCCTTATTTAGAAAGATATTGAATAAATTCTCTAAATCTCAGTTTCTTTCTTTTTGATATAGGAATAATATTTCACTTTTGCCAATATTGAGAATTAAGTGAGATGATACATTTAAACAGTCTAAGTTATAGTAATTATACAATAAGACAAAATTTGCTATTTTATCCCAAGCAAGGTATATGTCTACCATTTAGAGAAAAGATAGGTGAACTTTCTCTGTAAAGGGCAAGATACTAGTTTTAGGGTTTGGTGGCCGTATGGTTTCTGTTACAACTTCTGAACTCTGCTATTGTAGCATAAATGTATCCATAGACAATATATAAGCCAGTGACTGTTCCAGTAAAACTTAAAATTAGTACAGTTGGTGATCTCATCGGTAAGAACCTTATTTTTAAAAATTTTTCTCTATCATGCAGAATTAAAAGCATTTTGTGAAGAGGGATCCTTACTGAATCAACTTGTTTCATTTTATACAATATCCTACGTTATAGCCTCTCAGTAATTGCTGATGTAAAAAGTGATTGCATGATGCTTTCAAGAATTAAATCACTTTAACATTTATATATATGCACTTAACGTGGTAACACTATAAAGTGTTTCAAGAAAATATCAGCCTGTATTTAACAGTAATACCTTTGGAAATTTTTATAAGATTTCAAAATTTATATTTTTTATATTTAGGATTTTGTTCAATCCTAAACTCAAACTGTTATTTTAAAGTTCTATCTTAGCAAGACAGGTGATGTCTATATTTTGTAAAAAAAAAAAAAAAAATACAGTTTCGAAGATTAAAGACACTACCTCTAGTTTTAAAAGGCCAACTGGTGCACAAAAAAAAATTCTCTGAAACAGACATTTGTTTTTGTTTAATTATACAAACATGAACTCTTTCACAAGAAACATCTTTCCTGGGAAAGTTTTCGTAGGAATAAATTAATAAATTTTCAGAAATAATGTTAGCTCCTAAAAGTGCCATTTATTATCTAGAGATATTTCAGATATGGTTTGATGCAAGTTAATTGTTTGATACTGTTTTGTACAAAGGGAGTGGAAGATAAGGCTTCTAATTGATGCATTAATAGTCATTCCCACCTGAAAAAGTTGCAGGAAGTACTTTTAACAGCCATCATTTTCTTTGCAGGGGATCTGCTCTGAACAAAATGGAATGTTCACTGTTTTTTCTGTCTTATATTTCTTTAGCTCAAACCATTATCATCCATCCCAAGCACACATCTTTACAGAGTAAGAGATGTATAAAGAAACAATAGTTGAATATGCAGCTCTCGTCTTATTGAATGCTTTCAGTTTTGCCTTGGGACCCTTTCAACTGAGTAGGTTCTTTTTCTGAGGTGCACAAATGGCCCTTCTCTATTCATTATTATGTACCCTTAATCTATAGCAGTGGAGAAATCAATGGATCCTTTCTTTTGTTCTTTCCTAAGTAATCTTCCTTTGGGGCTTGATCCTAACAGTTTTAGGGAAAATGAATGAATAAGATTGTAGCACTACTTTCTGTGATTCTGTGAAGTGAAAATTTGTCAGATTTTCCATCATAGATATCTATCTCTAGAATTTTATGCAACCATTGTAAAAATGATCTCTGGGCTGAAATTTAATATTTTATCATGGATTTCCTTTTCTCTTTTTCTGTCTCTTTTTTTAAGACTTGGAAAAAAGTGAGAATGTATTTAAAATGCCAAATGAAAAAAGATGGCACAGATGGTCCCAACATACAACAGTTCAAATTTCAAGTTTTTGACTTTATGATGGTGCAAAAGTCACACACATTCAGTAGAAACCCTACTTTGAATTTTGATCTCTTCCCAGGCTAGCAATATGTGGTCTGATGCTCTCTCATGATGCTGGGCAGAAACAGTAAGCCACAGCTTCTAGTCAGGCATGTAGTCTCAAGGTTAAAAACCAATACTTTATCTACAGTGTACTGTATTGCCAACATTTTTTTTTTTTTGATGTTGTGTTCTGAGCACATTTATGATAGGTGAAGCTAGACTAATATTCAGTAGGTTATGTGTATTAAATGCATTTTAACTCACAGTATTCTCAACTTATGATGGGTTTATCAGGAAGTAACCCCATTGTAAGTCTAGGAGCACCTATATTGTTAAATGAAAAAAAGAATGTATCAAGATTAATTTTATTTTTAAGTAATGTGCAAAAAGCTGTTGGCCCTGCAAGAGACTTTAACAGTAATAACAAACAAACAAACGAAACCAAATGCATAAATCTGGCCTTTGTAAATACTCTTGCATCCTAGTGAAAATGCTCACTGATGCCCTCAGGTTCTAGAATGTTCTCAAGTGAAAGTAGAGAGTAGAGTATGAGATTGGAGCCTTCTCCCATATCATTTACCTATCTTAGCATTCCTATCTACAGCTTTCCAAAATTTAGCACAGGATTTCTGAAAAAGGCAAAGTTTCTGGGGTACAATTCAAATATTCAAACTTTGGTTTAGCCGGAAATTAAGGAAGTTGAAGAACCTTTCTGAATTTTGGGCTCCACTTCTGGAAAAGCAGTTATAGTAGAGAGTCTTTAAATGTTTACTTAAAAAATAAATACATTATACTGCCTACCTATATCCAAGCATGCTCAATCCTAAATAGTCCTACAGATTACCAAAATATTGGCCAAACCCATCTAATCATTCATTCTTTGATTTATTCATTCATTCAGAAAACCCAGTTATTGAATATACAGTATGTGCCAAATTACGTGATATAGCTACAAAAATAATTTCTGAGCTTTTAGAATTTGTAGTTTAACAGAGGAAACAGATATTAATTATCACAAAATCTGATTGATATCATGATAAGAGAAAAGAGTCCTCTGGGGATGTACATAGACAATAAGAGTGTTCAATGAATCTATATTTCAGCAACAGTGAATAAAATTCTCACCTATTTTGATGAACTTTTATGAAAAGACAGTAGAATTCTTAGAATAATAGCCCAATAGCTTCTCCTCTCCATCCACACCTACTCTCTCTGAAATTACTATGTAAGATATCCAAAACCCAGCTGAAATCTCATTTTTTTGATGTTTTAGTCACTCCTTAAACATATATTTCCTCAACTATACAGGTAAGAGA
>NW_006436298.1:40541318-40547642 GCF_000325575.1 Pteropus alecto
TTCCAGAACCCTTAATCTTAATTGGTGCTTTCCTCATGTAGATAATTTATTTTGCTTTTGTAATTATTTTACTTTTTTACCAGGGTAGGGTTGTAAATAGTGAACTATAACATTGCAGTTGTTCGAGTACATTTTTATCCAAGCTTTTTATATTTTGTCCAAATATAAATTATATTTATATCTAATATAAATTTCTCCTTATGCCTAACTCATCTCTACTGTCTATATTGTCTTTAAAAGATGTATGGCCTCAAATATTCAAATCAGTGACCTCTCAAAAAAAAAAAGGTACAGAGAGGATATAATCACATTCCCAAAGGAGCAAAAATTATAAATCAATCAACCAAGCTTTGACATTCAAAGATGTAGCTTGCTTAGTGTTAACATCTAAAAAGATGAGAGTCCAGAGCCATCCAGTCCCATGTGTTGTTATTGTTGTTATTGTTTGCTTGTTTTTTCTTACTACATTATGTGTTGACTTTACATAGGAGGATACAGTGACAGGAAGTCAGTAGAAAAACTTGGAAATAGCAGAAATACTACCTGAAGCAGTCCACATGTATCTGTAATGAGTCACAAAATAAATGCATAGGAAAGCCTGAAAAGGTAAATACACTAGGGTTGTGTTTTGATTAAATTTGTGACTTGCTAGTGGAAGTTATTTTGGTTTGTAGAAAAGCACCCCTTTAAAACGCAATTGCAGTAATGAATCAGTAATGTATATATTCTTCAGCATTGTTTTATACTCTTTCTTGATCACCCACGCTTTCTTGCATATAAAAGTAAAGGAGAGAAACAGGATGGTAGGCAAAGATTGTTATTTCTCTAAAAGCTACAGGAGGAAAAAATATTCTTCCAAGTAAAATCTGAGAGGAAACTTGATTTTCTTTTAATCATGTTCCATTCTTGCTTTTCGTGTTTATAATATGTTAGCAAATAAATAATTCAGTTTTCAGCCAGACTTTAAATCTCAAGTATTCTACTCACTAAGAAAAGGAACATACATAAAGATATAAGAGAATGATGTATCCAACTTTTGCTGTGACAAAATGTTCCCTTGGAAACTGAATTTAATTATCGGTGCATTCTCAACAAGGTTTGCATAAAATTTTGACTGGGAAGGATCCAGTTCTTGCCAATATAATGTTGACCTTTGTAATTCATTCTTTTTCTCTCTAAAAAGTGTAATTTGTTAATGTTATTAACAGTTTAAAAGGGATCTTATATATGCGAATTAGATATCTTTATAGAACAGTATTGAACAATTATCAGTAATATCAACTCAACCACCATTGCCTATCTTCGGAGTGCCCAGCTCTGACCTAGATCCTTAGATTACAAAGATAATATGGACAACCTCGAGGACTTCATGTTTTAGCAGGATTAATAAACTATTAAATTCATGAAGAAAACACAAATGAAAATGCATATTCTATGATAAGCAATTTCGAATAAGACTTTTTGTTCATTTGGTAGATATGCAAATGGCGTTGATGATGATAATATTGTCCTGGGGGCAGTGATGGTTGGCAGGGTTGGTCTCCAAGAACAGAGCAGGGTGGTAGTCTTTGGTGGTTAGATTAGGCTGACTGATAGGGGAGGCAGCCCAAGAGGTAAGTGTCAGAAAAAGTATCAGAAGTCTCAGAGAAAGTGGAGAGACATTAGTTAAGGGCTAGGGCATTGCTAAGAAAGACGAGTTAAGCGTAGAAAAGAGTTTATAAGGATTCTTCTGGTATAAGTGACAATAATGCGACTTGAACTGACTTAAGACATGTAATTCATTGGCTAGTGTAACTTAAAAGTACAGGCAAGGCCATCCATGCTCATGAGTTTATCATGAATCTATGTCTCACTTTCCTCCAGTCCCTACACTCCTCTGTGTTGGCTTCTTTTAGAGACAAGCTTAGGCCAGTGGCAACAATGACCTACCATATCTCTAAATTTATAATCTATTAGTTTAACAGTCTAAGCAAAAAGAATTTTCTTTCTCCAAATGGTCTGCCAATTAAACACTGATAAATCAAAGCACTGTCTTTGGCATCCCCATCACAGAACCGATCTTTGTGTCTCTGCTAGAAATTGTATTCAGCTGCCATAATGACAATGATTGAAAGAAGTTCAAAGTTTATTTCTCCTTCATATAAAAGACAAAATATATGCAGTCTAGGACTAGTGCAAACTCTGCAGTGTAAGGTGTAAGGATTGGAGAGAATGACACACACTGTCATTTTTACGTGATAAGATTATCTGAATAGAAAACCCAACATACCCTACAGAAAAATCATTATAAGTAATATAATTGGCAAAAATACTGAATATAAAAACAATCTGTAGCAATCAGTTGCATTCTTACAAAGCAGCCACATAGAGTGGTAAAATCTTAATAAATAAAATATAAAATCTTATTAAGTAAAATACATCATTTGCAATAGCAAATAGAAGTATAAGGTACTAGACTAAACACAAATAATTTGATAGCCTTAAGAGAAAAATTACAAAATTTTACCCAAATTTAAACATTTGAAGGACACACATTCATGGATAAAAAGAGTGAATAGCATAAAGCCCCAATCAAAGTCCCCAAGAGGAATTTTTTTTTTTCTATGAAATCCACACACACAAAAAAGTATATAGAAAAACATAAAAATCCAGAAATTTTTTCAAGGAAACTGTCAAGAAAATTTATATGGAAAAGCCAGTAACCAAGAATAGGCAAGATACAAATGCTATGTTATACAGACATTATGCTATTGTGACACTAAAGTAATTAAGAAACATGGCATTGACAGAGAGATAGGGAAATTGACCCATGAAAAAGAAAAGAAACTTTATGTAGATAGATATGCTATATAAATAAATTTATATTGACAATCATGGGCAGAGGACACTGACTATTCTATCAATCATACTAGGAAAATTGGTTATCCATATAGAAAAAATTAAATTGTATCCCTATCTTATACACAGAAACAAAATTCAATTCCAAATGTAGGTCTGAGTATATAGGTAGAAAAAAACTAAAACTTTTAGAAGAAAACATCTTTAAGGCATTAATATTGGAAAGTATTTCTAAAAATTACTTAAATATCCTAGGCATGGATTAAAAAACATAAATTGGCTAATAGATTAAATTTTAATTCTTCTGTGCATCAAAAGATATTAAAACAAAGTTAAACCTCAATCAGTTACTGAAAGAAAATTATTTTCAATGTGAGTAGATGCTAAGAGATTATGATCTATAATATATAAAGAACTTCTTAAATCTCAAAAAACAGACAATAATTCAACTGAAAAATTGACAACAGATTTTTATGGCCATTCCATAGAATAAGAATCCAACTTGAATATGAATCAATAGATATATAAAAAATTTAGCACCAGTTATCAAAGAAATGCATATTCAAACCATGATAAAATATTATTTTGTGTGCAACAGATTGCATTAAAAACCTAACAATAAAAATGTATGTAAATTAGTTTAAACTTTTGTATCTACTAGTAGGGTACAAATTACTAGTCAAAATAATGAAAAGTAGAAGATGATTTAGCAATTTAATCTTGTGTACATATTCTAGATAAATACTCATACATGCAAAAAATGTGTATAAGAATGTGCATACCAAATGTGTTTTTAATAGCAAAAAAGAAAAGAAGTAGAAATAACAATAATCTCTGTGGGCAGAGGTGTGAGAGAGATATAGAGAGAAAGAAAAAGATAATGATGTATTCACATATTAAAATGTTATACCACGGTATAAATTAATAAACTAATCTACATATATCTACATAGATGTATGTTAAACACAATATTTAGTGAAAAAGCAAAAACAGAATACATGCAGTATGTGTAATATTACACACATAATTTTGTAATAGTCAACTAGAATTTTATATTTATTGAGAATATACAGTTGACCCTTGAACAATGGGGAGATTAGGAGCACTGACTCAATGCACAGTTGAAAAATCTGTGTATAGCTGTTGACTCCCTAAAACGTTAACTACTAATGGCCTACTGTTGACTGCAAGCCTTATCAATAACAAACAGTCAGTTGACACATATGCTGTATACTATACATATTATATACTGTATTCTTACAATAAAGTAAGCTAGAGAAAAGAAAATGTTATTAAGAAAGTCATAGGAAAGGGGGAATACATTTATAATTTTTACTGAAAAATATCCACATATAATCGGACACATGCAGTTCAAACTCTTGTTGTTTAAGGATCGACTGTACACACATTTGGCTAAAGTACAAGGCTATCTAAGGTAACAATGAAACTAAATGAGGATAGCATTTATCTCTAGATGAAGGGAATGGAATGGAATTAGGAAAGGATACTTAGGGCACATCAGCCCGTAATTCTACTTTTAGTAAAAGTATTTCAAAAATGGGTTTCCTAGAGTTTTTCTTCTTCATGTATATCATTAACAGGAAGACTCATTTTTTTTTTTCTTTCTATAACTATTCATCATGAGATCACCACTGGGTAACCAGAGAGTTTTATGTTTCCCTATAATTTCCTACTTGATGTAGCCTTCAATAAAATGCAAATATTGATTATCTAATGTTTTGATGAAAAACCCTTTCATTCAGATAACTTGGCTTAGGGTGTTTTGTTTGTTTTGCTTCACCAATGTACCTAAGTAAATCTGATTGAAGGAATGGACCATAATCATAACTACTCTTAATAAATGATAGTTTTTGTGTTGTCTGAGATAACAGCAGATTCATTTTATCTGTTCTGGAGATCTTTTATGAACTCCCATGAGTTACAAACACTTCTTTTATTTCCCCATTTCTCTTCTTTCCACAGTTCCCTTTCTTTTCTCTCTCTCGAAATGAAACTATATAAATTTCCTGCAGTTGAAATACCAGAAGCTACAACATCAAACTTCATTAAGGATATCAAATATTGCTTCATTTTGAATTCATTTTGAATCAGAGATACTGCCAAATGTAATCTCTAGCTCAATGCAGAATACTTCCAAGTGTGACTATCTAATCCATTTTTGGGGATAGTATAATCAGATATAGTGTTTTTAGTAAGTGGATAATTTCTTTATCCATGGATAATTCACCAGAGCAGATATTCACCACCCAGGTATCTCTACTGACATAGTTTTATTATGACAACTAATTTTTCAGGATGTTCTGTGTATCTGCTCATTATGGAATAATCATTTGAGAAAAGGCAAAACAAAGTACACACAGCACACATGTCTTAAGCAAACTACTATGGGAATATGTGGCCATATCCTCATTCAAGATTCTATTCAAGCTCAACTATGCAAACAGAATAAGATTTAGAAACGATGATGATTTTCATGGTCTGTACATGGTATATTATACGGATCTTCACAAAAACAATCTGAAAGATATAAACTAATTGGAATGTTATGCTAATATGTATACAATTTCATTTGGAAAATCTAACTTCTATAAGTTTTATTTTGACTAGGTCATTTGATATTAAGAAATTTATAGCAGGCTTCTGTTGTCTTCCTCATTATTTCTAAACACTCCATTATATACTGAAAAGCAACCACAAGTATGATGATCTCCCCTGTTTTTGTTTCTTTTCATGGACTAGAGGGAACTTTGCTTTCAGAAAATCCACTAGTCAAAATACTTGTGACTTTAGGATATCTCTTTTCCATGCACATTTTCTTCGAGATGCCAGTTTGCTTTCTCTCCTCCGAGTTATGTGCCACTTTTTACAAGGTGTTTGATTAAAATTTAATTTGACTCAAATCTCTCCAGGTTAACAATCTCACACCTATTCCCCTTTGTTCCAGAACCTGTGTTTATAATTTCATTTGTGTTTTTTATTCAGATTTAAATTCCAGGATCATGTCTCTACTTTTGTTATGTGTTGTTACACAGAAATGTGGCGATGGTGGATTATCACAAATGTTGCCTGATTAGCTGATTTAATGAAGAGTGTACCATCATCACTTTGTTTTTAAAAATTCCCACATGCATCACATTTTGCTGGATGACTTCTGGCCACAAAACAGCCATATAGAAGCTGTTTTGAATGTGGTGATTGTTGGTATTGACTCCCCTCCTTAGTAATTCATTTTGTAATCGTGGTCTCTTACATATGTACTTCCCTTTCTCCTGGGTGGCAAGGGTCAGAGGCACAGATTGTCACAGAGTGAGAGTTCTGTCTTTGTAAGATTCCCATCACTGACTGGAATAATAAGTGAAGCTCACATGCAGGATGTGTGATGTCTAATTAATATGAAATGGAGGATAAAAATGTAGTTTTAGTTAAGTAACCTCTGGATATGTGTTCCTGAGTCTAAGGCTGGTA
>NW_006436298.1:40547654-40613960 GCF_000325575.1 Pteropus alecto
ATTGTATTTGCATCCAGATGGTTACTGTTAGTGTCTGATTATTACCTAAAACTCTTTCTCCATGTTTCAGCAGAGAATAGTTGCTCCCAATAGACCAAGAATTCCTTTCAGGCACTGAAATTCAATTGACTTTCCAGCTAAAGCTCCAGTGGGAGCTGCCCGAGGGTATCTGAGGGAAGGATTTGGACACTTGTGAGTTACAGCCTGTCAATTTCAAGCTTCACATTTGTTGCTCTTAGTTCCCAAGTGTCTGGTATTGCCTCTGTCCTACTGACCACACTGTCTTGTGGTCATAAGACAAATGGTTCCAGGTTCTCTGTCAGCTAAGCAAAGGCATTTTTAAAGTTTAGGTCTTTTCTGCCAATTTTGAGCATCACAGAACTATATTGACAAAATTTATAAACTCAGCCATCTACAGGTCTTCAGTGATAGTTTAATAAGATGCTCTGGCACTCATTAATTTTTTTCCAGCATCTCTTTTATACCTGAGACACACTATCCTTTATTACTCAAGTGCTTAGACATACCTTCATTGAAACATTTTTGATTAGCTGCAAAACAATTTTTGTCATAATTCAAATTGTATAATGATAAAATTTTATACAACTATAATCATCTCTTAACTTCCAAGTGGGAAATAAAGATCAAATGTAACATCTCCTAAACTAAATCTTATCATAAATTCTGAATGTAATGATAATCGAGGTTCGTGTAAAGACTCAGGCTTTTGAGTTAGCACCATCAACCCAGGGACATTATACTTTGAAAACACCAGGTTATCACAGAGCCTTTATAATTAAAATGAGAAAAGTGATCATAGGCAGGTGGAATGTGCTCTTCTGTCTCATAGGAAGATTAAAATCTTCTTCCTGAATGCCCCTCAGGGGTTTGACAGAAAGCATGTTCCAATCTACTCCTATAGACATAACTTACTGGTGATACTGACACAGCATAGGAATTACTAGATAGGCAAAGAGCTAAAACCTTTTGATGGGATGCTCTACTAGATTGTAGGTTCAAGAGCTGGGACCTAATGAAGGTATTTATTTTCTGCTTCTCAAGTGAAAAAGAATCATACGCTACATCTCTATTTAGAAAAGCCACAGTACAACTTTTCTCAGCATAAAGTTTGTCTCCATCTATTGTACAGAACAAACGGGTTTCTGTCTCATTTCCTTTATTCTTACCCACTGAGGCTGTTAGGAAAGAAGTCTGTACCAGTTTGCTAGGGCTAACATAACAAAGTACGACAGACCGAGTGACTTAACAGTTTATTTCTCACAATTTCAGAGTCTAAGATCAAGGTGATGGCAGAGTTGACTTCTTCTGACACCTCTCTCCATGGCTTGTAGATGACTGTCTTCTCCTCCCAGTGTCCTCACATTGTGTTTCCTCTGTGTGTGTCTGTGTCCTAATCTCTTGTTATTAGGACACCAGTCCTATCAGATTAGCATCCATTTCAATGACCTCATTTTAGTCACATTCTGAGGTACTATGGGTTAGGACTTCAACATATGAATTTTGGGGGAATACCGTTTGGCCCTTAACAGAGCCCTGCAGGGGCAGGAATATGTCTTTTCAGGATTTACATATGTTTCTCCTCAATTTGTGGAGCTACAATTATTATCCATTCTTTTGTAAAAAAAAAAATAAAGGAAGAAAAGACAAAAATATTGTTATTTTTTGGTTGCGCCATGTAATAGTCAGATTCTAGAGAGCAGAAATTGGAGGGTTCACGTATTGTTCTTTTTAATTTATCTTGTCATCTGTACCAAATCACTGCACTTAATTTTCGAAGTCTTTGAAATCCATTTATTATAGTTGAGGAATTTAGAAGCACAGAAATTATATGATTCACACGATGACAAACTGAGGAAAACCTACTCCAATGTCTGTCTTCATAGTGAACAACTGAGAGTAAATTTTTCTGTTTCAGTGTTGAATATAAATATTTATCTGATTCAAGTTTAATTAACTTGAGAAAAATATGACAAATTTTTAAGACGAAAACATTTATGTTCTAGAATTAGTATTTTTGATAATGTCTGGGTTCTAATCCAAGCTTTGACTTTTTTTTTAAAAAAGTTTATATTACTAGTGACCCTGATAAGCACTGTTATAATATATAGCTATATGGCTGATTCAGGCAAAAACCCTATGTGGATTTTTTTTGGTCTGGATTGCTACTTCTTATGCTCATAATTAAGTATGTAATTCTTTTATTTTTATGTTTTGTATATAATTTTAGTTTTGTTTCAAGAGACAAAAATTCAAGTGAAATTTTTAAAATGTTGAATCAATTACAAAAAATAATTAATTGCCTGTAGTTCACTAATCAAATTAAAATGGTAAAGAATCAGTAAAGATGAGATCTTTTATAAAGAACATATCTCTAAAAGCTGATTAAGTCCAGCTATATGGCCAAATGAGTAGGAAAACACTACCTGCCACGCACACCCCAAAATGGCCTAGATAATTAACAAAATTGCAGGAAAGTAAAAGAGGCATTTAGTCTTCCCAATGAAAAATAACTTTCATTAATTAATTAAGATCCAAGAAGAATGTGGGATATTATAGCTTTATTTATTGCTTTCTTAGAGGAAGAAAAAACCTAGCTCCTATTATTCGAATGTATTCCCTTAGCCATTGCATTTGTCCGATCATCTCAAATCTCTATATTTGCCCTTTTAAAATTTGACTCCCATCACTTTTAATGCAGATCTTTAAAAGTCATAGGAACATGGAAAAAAATCAACTGCTTGGTTGATATTGCTTCCTCTAATTTTTAAAGTATTTTAGCACTAAAGAAAAAATGATAAGATAAAGAAGGATTACACATTCTTAAATATATATAAAAAAAGAGATTGTATTATGTGTTCTAAATTGCTTACTGACTATTCTTCATGGCCAGTTAGTCCACTGATGTTGTAAACTGCTGAGGTAGCATTTCAGTTTCTGCTAAGTGGATATTCTTACCTTGTTATGTTCTTACCTAAAGTCACTATAAATATAATTTCTATATCATTTCTTCTGTCGCATGTGTACCTATATATTTTTCTCTTAGTATAATTGGTTGGAGTGAGGAAATTGGCTATTCTGGAAGCTATTGTTTTCCTTTTGAAAATATTCAATAATTTCGGAGGCACTCACCTTAATTCATTAAACAACCATAATTCAAAATTATTACATTAATCAATATAGCACAGCCAATTATACTATAAAACTGTCTTTTCTTGTCCCTCTGTGTTCTTGAATAGTGTTTAAAAGAACAACACAGTGTAGGCAGAATATTACAGATATTACAGTGGTCATTCCATGTGTATATGCCTGTGACTTTGGGTGAGATGTGAGAAAAGTGAGCTGAAAGAGAATAAATATGATCGTTATTAAAAAGGTTTACGTTTTTCAGAAAATGGGGTAGTTCCTACCTCATTTATTATTAACAAATATTCCTTCCTCTTTCTTCCTTCCTTCCTTCCTTTTCTATATTCACTCATTAAAATATATGTATATTTTACTGCGTTTACTGTGTGTGAGGCTAGAACTCTCCGCAGTGTCCTTGGGCCTTAACTAAGTTGCCTAAGACCATGATTTTGTTTTTGCTTTCTGACAGAATTCCAGCTCAACTTCAGTTTTAGTTAGGCATAACACTGAAATGAGGAAGAATCATTAAAGGTACTAGCCTGCAAAAATTTTTACACACTCTATTAAGATCTTAGACTGCAGTGAATCCTAGGCTTTTGTGAGAAGACAAAATGCCAAATGAGAGTGGAGGGTGCATTTTCTAAAGACCATTTGATAATCTGTTTACTGTTTGGATCACAGCAAAGGCCAGGAGAATGAAGCAACCTGGCCTTTTGTTTTGTTTTATTCTGTTCAGATTCCATTACCCAGAGATTGGCAGCTGAGTGGTATTCTAATTTAACCTTTGGTAAACTAGAAAGGGAAAATTAAGCTCTGATGAATTTAATTAGAGGGAATAAACCATCTTAAAAAATATGTATTGAGCCAAGGCTGAGTTGAGCAGATAATAGTCTAAGAGGTCTAATAAGCTTAGTAGCCCAGGAGGAACGGTCTTTAAATGAAAAAGGTGAATTCTCATAAATTTAGGGCTGGAGATATATATAGATAGATAGATAGATAGATAGATAGATAGATAGATAGATAGATATAGATCCTGGTTTCTGAAGGATTTGTGTTACAGCCCTACGGTGGAATGATATGAATATATAACATTGACTGACAAATGGGTGCATACCACATGATAACTGCAGCTTTTAGCCCCCTGAAATAGCTTTGTATTAGCCCCATATTATAGAGAAGAAAATGAACCTTTCAGAGCTTATACAATGCATCAGATCATATTGTGGAGTAAGAGTTGAAATCCAGGCAGTCTGAGGCAGAGCTCAGAGTTTCAACATCTATTCTAAGGAAAAATAAATAATAAACCCTTGAAAAGATGAGCTACACTTTGATGCAGGGATAGAGTGAATCTCCTTGCCAGGTATGTCCGACACATGTAATCATCACCATCTATTACTTACATTGGTTGAGGATGTAGGACATTTTTGAGGAGTATTCTCCCAGGTTTTTAAAATATGCCTTGACAAAAAAAAAAAAAAATAGATGGGGGCATCTATACTAAAAGGACATGTGGGTTGGAAAGCTAAGCAAATAATTAAGATTCAGGTATACAGGTTTGCATCCTGGATTTTCTGTATTTAAAAACTCATAGCTATGACAATGTAATTTGCAGATCTCCAATTGTAAGGAGCATAATTGAACAAGGGCCCCAGGGAGGGCTGCTCATATTGTTTGCAGGCCCTATTTCAACACAACATAACAACTTTGTTCAAAAGGCAGAAAAAAATTATCAAGGAAAGTACTAAAATATAAATCTTTTCTTCTGCAATCTCTCCCTTGACTTTTTATGGTGTTTTTTTAAAAAAATTTGATATTTAATGTTTTCCTAAGACATAGTTAAAATTTTAAATTACTAGCTTTAATTTCACTATTCATCTTTACATTGTATGATGCCAGTTTTAAATGGGAATATGCGTATTTAACTTAATTGCAAAATCTCTGAATTACACAATTTGTATTTTATAGCTTGTACATGCCTGTGTATTTTGTCTTACCAAAAAAATGGAAACTCCACAGAAGTAACTCAAGTGCTTTTATTTCACTTCTTGATATAACGCATCCTACCAACATTCTCTACCTTCAGCTTTCTAATAAGTAAGGAAAGACTTTGAAAGGAAAAGGAACTATGGGTTGCCCTATCTATTCCTTTCTTTCTATATCATCATTTTTAGCATAAATTATTGTTTAATACAGAATAGTAACAAGTTATGATGTAGTTCCTTGGTCATTCATGTTTCTTAAAGTACACTGCCTTTTTAATTTCAAGCAAGTTCTGGTTTGTGGCCTCATAGTCTGTGTCAGTAACTCAGCTTACTCACTCATATATAAGACAGACTTATCTTGTACTGGTTTTGAATCTCGCTTGAATGCCTATACATTGTGGGTCTATTAGAATTCTGTGCTTGTGGGGCATCATAAGTCCTATATGTGAATGAGGTAGGAAGGAATGGCAAACGCACACATTACATGTGTTTCCTCTGTTAGTGCACATGATCCATTGTTCTTTACAAAACATAAGTTTAAAGAAAAAATTATTAAGCATTTTGAGATAATAGAAGATCACTTAAACAAATGCAGGTCCCAGCCAAGTTCAGGGCTCTTTGTTCAGGCACAGGCTGCACGCCCATGAAGCTGTCCATGAATCCAGATGCAGTACTCCAAAATCCATCCCCATATTGTGGTCAAGGACATGTTTTTCATGGGATGCTTCAGGCAGAGACTGAGTGTAGCAGTCTTTAAAGACAAGCCCATTCATGAGATACATACATGGGAGTCTGTTGACAACTGTTTTTGGCTTAAGGCCTCCTGAGTGGCTTCGCCAAACTTTCTGTAGACTGCTCAGCTGTTTAGGTCTTTTCACCCAAACTTGACTTCCCTATCCATTACTTATCCATTACACATCATGTTCTAATGGCTCGCCACAGCTTCCTGGCCATTCTCTTTCATACAGATAACCAAGTGATCTGAGAAAACAGATAATAAGATGAGAATGTGGGACTACCCAGTGAAGAGGATGCCATCTTGGTTGCTAGATGGGGCATAGGTAGATGCCGTAACTCAATTAATAAAGATTTTCCAGTAATGACCTAGGAAAATGTCACAGTGGCAGGGAATGCTGTGACAGGTGTGATGATGCCTTCAAAAAATTAAAAAAATTAAAGCTGTAGAAGTCTCCTCCCCATAAAGAAGTAAGAATGTCCCTCGGGTGCTGCCTTTATCTTCTCTCCTGGATCTGAGGCTGATAATTAGGGTTTAATCTTAACATAACTAGTCTGGAGATCTATTGAGCTTTATAAGGAGGTAAAGAGTCTTTATACCTAAAAACTGCAAAAACAAGTTTGCATAAACCAGTAGGAGCCAGGAGAGTACTACTGGGATTAGATTTTGAGTAGGCATTATCAAGAGACAGGAGTGTAAGTCTGGATGAACAAGTACTAATTTGGGGCCACTCTCTTGGGACTCAGTATTTAACATCCTAGCAAGAAATCCAGGGGACAGAGCAGACTCACTGCTGGGTTAGTTCTTAGAAGCCTAGAATAAACAGTTGTTTAGTATCAGTGAAGTTGAAATGTCTGAGTTGCCCTGGGAGGTAGCAGAGGAAGGAATAAAGAGAAATAAATAGGTATGCTGGAATGAGAATATTACGTAAGATCAGAAGATCCATCAAAGAATGATGTCTATGAGAGAGCTCAGAGAATACACAATTCATCAAGATCGCTAGTAATGTGTAGATACAAAGGGCACTAGCATCACTTCAAAGTTTAATAGTGATTCTCCTTTATATGCCAAAGCTGATGATTGAAGATGTGGTCACAGACTTGGGCTCATTATTATTCATGAGTTGATGTGGCCTTGAAGTAAGAATGGCCAGGTGGCAGTGCTTAACTTGTAGAAGCCAAGAGGCCACAATTAACATCTCCATTTAATTAGCCAGTCTGACCCCTTTGGAATCTGATAGACTCTAAAGAATGATTGTAGATGACCATAGACTTAACCAAGTAATAGACCCTATCACAGCTGCTGGGTCAAATGTGGTGTTATTTCTTGAACAGATTAAAAATATCTTGAGTACATGCTATTGTTGATTTGATATATGCACTTTTCCCTCTTACAATTAGAAGACAATCAGAAGCAATTTATATTCATCTGAAACAAACAGCAATATTCACTGACAGCTTTGCCTCAGAGCTATGTTCACTCCCCTGCCCTCTGTCACAACACAGTCTGAAGAGATCTGGGCATGTATATCCTACCAAATATAGTGATTCATCATTACATTGATGACATCATTTTGATTAGATGGAATGAGCAATAGGTGACTAGTAAGCTGGAAGCATTGGTAAAACACATCTGCTACAAAGAGTGAAAGATGAATCTTATGAAGATTCAGGGAACTGCCACATTAGTGAATTTATAGGAATCCAGTGATCAAGGCTACATTTGGACATTCTCTGCAAAATAAAAGACAAATTGCTACATTTTACATCCTCTACCACAAGGAAAGAAGCCTTCTATACTGCCTGGCATGCCCCTTGGATTCTGGAGGCCCATACTACAGGTAATACAGAAGGTTACCAGGGGCCTGGGACAGGAAAGGGAACTGCAGTAATTCCAGGCTGTGGTGCAAGCAGTGCTGCCACTTATGGTATTAGGAGTGTAACTGGTGGGAAAAGATGCAGTTTGGACCGCAGTGGCAAGCCCCAGTGAGAGAATTACAATGCAAGTCCTGGAATTCTGTATTAAGACCATACCATCAAAGCAAATAATTTCAAGAAACAGCTTTATGGACATGGAATGTCCTTGATGGACATGGAATGCTTAAGCATGGGCGCAAAGTGACAATACATCTATAACTTTATGTTATGATCTAAGTTCTGTTGGACCCACTAAGCCATAAAGTTAGACAGGGCCAACATCAATCAGCATATTGTAATATGGAAATGTTACATTTAGAATTAAGACCATGCAGGATTAGAGATCATGAACAGACCTGCATGTCACCTACTGACAGTGGCCCTCACCTTGCTTTCACCTGTAGCCATGTGGGAGATACTATATGATCAACTGCAAGAGGAGATAAAAATCTGAAATAGATTTATGGATGGGTCAGCTGAGTTTCTGGATGCAAGCCAAAAATACATGTCTGCTACATTACAGCCACATTTAGAGGTGATTCTAAAAGAGGAGAGAGAAAAAGATCTTCCCAATAAGTAGTGAGCAGTGCAACAGGTTATATACTTTGAGTAAAAGGAGAACTGCCTCAGCATGAGAATATTTATGATTCTTGGCAGTGGCCAATTACCTTGCATTTTGGTCAGTGCCCTAAAAGATAAAGAGCTGGAAGATCAGCAATAAGTAGATGTGAGACAGGAATAGGCATATAGAAGTAGGTGCAAAATGTGAAGATTTTTGTATCACGCATTATTGGCCACAGGAAACATCTGTCATGGTAGATGCATTGAACAACTCAATCAGTTGACATTAGCCAGCTTTTGCCATTGGCTACCCCAGTAATGTCATGATGGACACATGAATAACGTAACCATAGTGGCAAAGACAAAGGTCATGTAAAGTCCTCACAGCATTTTTTCCCCACTTATTAGATTGATCTAATTATTACTTCCTTGGAGTGTCGATAATACAGAAAACACTGATCTCTAATATGACAATGTTCCTCGAAGAGACCAACTGGCCACTTGGTAGAATTGACCACATTGGATCCCTTTCCTCCTAGAAGGGCCAACAGTTCATCCTTACAGAGAAAAATAACTATTTCAGATATGGATTTGCCTTTCCTGCCTGCATAACCTTGACCAGCGTAGCTATCTGTAATTTATAATGCCAAATCCGCACAGGCATGGAATATCACACAGGATAGCTAGCATCCACCTAGTAGACCCACTTAATATTGAAAGAGGTTGGGAGTGGGCTTTAATCATGGAATCCACTGGAGGTATCACCCAGGTATTGTATTTCCCTGAAGCAATCAGCCTCATAGAATGTGAGAATGGCCTCTTAAGGATACAACTGAAGTGCCAGCACACAGGAAAGACTTTGAAATGATGGGGTGACATCTTTGAAGATGCAGTGTATTTATTAAATTAGAAGCACCTATAGTGCATCTCCAAAGGAAGGATACATGGATCTATTACTTAGAGTGAGAGGAGCCCTATAAATAGATTATAACTCTCTATATTCACATCTCGACCACCTGGCTGAGCTGCTTTCTTCTATCCAAGGCAAAGTTTGCAGAAGGCCTGCACGAGAAAGGCATGCAGGGCATAAAATTAATTTCTAGTTGAAAAGGGCCAACACTATCACAAGTAAACAAACCTTTCTTGTGTATTTTTTTTTCTTTCATGATAACCCTTTGGCTACAGATTATGCAGGCTTTGTAAGGAAGCAGCTGCTCAGATATAAACCTTTGGCCATGATGCAACCAATTTATTACTGTGCCATCCCATAAAAGGCTCCAAAGAGCCATGTTGTCTTTTTTTTATATTAGCTTTCTCAAAATTATGGTAATATTCCAATTTGCCAACCTCAAATACAAATTTACAAATCACCACTTTATCTCACCTCCCCCGAAAAGCCCAATTATCTGAATCAATCTCCAGATGAAAGAGTCTGTGGAATTGACAAACATATTAGTGATTGTGTGATTCTTTAAAAAGAGTACCCTGATGGTTTACACTAACAGAAAAGTGAAAACTGATAAAAAGATATGTGCGCGCATACATACACACACACTCTCTCTCCCTCTCCTCATGAAAACCCTTGGTAACTGGCATGGCCATGATATATTAACATGACATGATGAAGTATCCAGAATTCACATGGCTAGCCTGAGTTTTGGGCTGTAGATTTAATCTATAATTGACATCAAAAACCCCAATTCAAACTTGGTTCTATCATTGTGATTTTACCCCTTTATATTATGTTTTCATAAGATTATATAATCTAGGGCCACCTATAGCTGGCACTACAGGAAAGACTTTTTGAACTTTAATGTAAACACAAATCATTTCTTACTCATTGATTCTGGGGCAGGGTCTGGAATTGTGCATATCTTGCTATAGCTATTGCTATTCTATTAATAGTAAGACTGTAGGATCTATTAAATAGCCTACTAATATTGATTGCCCTCTTCTTATTGATAGAAACATTTTCTTGGTACCCATTTCTCCCCCAATTTGAATCAGGGGTAAATCTTAATTGGTGGAATTCAATCATAATAGATCCATTCCCCTTGCCGGTGATTGGTTAGAGGCAATCATATGACAGATTTTTGTTCAATGATATGTGAGGGGAAATCTGCTAGAGGACTTCTGGGAAAATATTTTTCACACTTAAGATGGAGACACCACAAGAGAAGATCTCTGCTTGAATCCCTATTCTCCTTGTGTACTTCGATTGTCGAGGAACTCACTCATATGATAGCCTATTCTATTGTTGGGCACTGTCCGTTGCTCAAAAATGATCTCCTTTGTTGAGCTAAAGATCTATTCCCCTCTTTCTTTTAGACTTTAATCTTAGCTCTGACCTCTGGCAGCACAGAAAATGAGTATAACCTCTAGTTTATGAGAGTCTTCAAAGGCTTTACAAATAGTTTTTATGACTGACTGCTAAATCTCCTCAGGCCTTTCAAAAGTTTCTCGCATGTCATGTTCCTAGATCCTTTTCTATCCCATTCTCTTTTTGTGGACCTTCATCATTTTACCTAAAGACTGTATGCTTAATGGTACTTCTTTTTCCTCCTAACTAGAACTGTGGCTGCAGTTCTAAGAATAAAATATATGTGTTTCCTATATACAGTTCTATATTTAATTTAATTGATTTAAGTGTTTAATATCCTGTTTGCTTATTCACTCTATTTGTTAGTTCTTGAATGATCTGCCTTAAATTGGGTATGCACAGAGGGCAAAATGACACTCCTATTTTATTCCTACTGCCTCAGTGTAATTATTAATCCCTTCTTTTAAAGGTATTTCTGTTTAGGTAATAAATTATATGATCACACTAGTTATAAGTTGTACATTGATCTTTAATTAACATTTCTTGACCAATCCATCAAAAGACTATTCACTTTTAATTAGTGACCTAAAGTTCTCATCTTTAGAGGATTTGTCACTTATGGAGCAAATAATGTTGATCGACAGCTCTAATATTTATAATAATCTTGTATCTTACCAAGTACAGGTCCCAAACCCCCTCACAATTATTCACCTTTCAGTGAATTCAGTTCGATGTTTTGTTTTTTTTTCCTGTTTTGCTAATTAGTTAGTAAATGGGATGTCAACTGATTCTTATACCTGTTTATTTAATATGCTATCCTAACCACTTCAGGCAAAAGAAAAATGAATGTGGGAATCTTCATGACTCATTCCACTCACCCAGGAAATGGTTATAGCAGACAGGGAAAGAAAACAAACAAAATCTTATTGACTAATAAAGGATATTAGTCTGAAACAAAAGCTTTCTACTCTGTGTCAATTGATAAATAAGCCATAAACCACAAAGAAAGCCCCCTCTATTTTGGCAAAGCATTCCACTTAATGTAATTGGGAGACTAGGTAGTATTTGTGTCTATCTTGGAACCTGAAGTTCAAGAAAACTTTCCGAAAGGCTGAAACTGTCAATTTCATGGAAATGAAAAGTGTCAAGTTGAATTCCATCCTGAGCAGTGCAGAAAGGTTAGTGTTCAGTTTGAATGCTATTAGGCACAATGTCCTTAACAGCACCTGATGTTTCTTCTAATGAACAAATCATACTATGTTAGAATGAGACTCCCGCTCTTGAAAAGGACAGAAAATTAAGAATTTAAGTAGGTATGTGGCCTAAACATTATTGGATACTGGATATCACTAAATATCTAGTAAATGGGAAATGATGCATCTTTAAGTTCCTCTCAGCAATATATCGCATTTTTTTGTTGTTATTCTTATCCAGTATTTAAAAGAGTCCAATAGAATCATGTGTGTGTGTGTGTGTGTGTTTTATTTTAAGGCATGCAATGGGATGGAAATAAAGATTTTGAAAACCAAATTCACATTAATAATTGAACACATATTGAATATTGTTCCAGGTAATTAGAGCTATCACACCAATTTCAATTTTATATAGCTAATGAAAAATTGTCAGGAAAACTATACTGATAAAATAGTTATTTTATTATAATTAAAATTTGTTGTAAAAACTTGATCGTAACCTTTTTCTTTGCTTTATTTTTAATTGGTGACCAAATTCTAAAACTTGTATAGTAAATGAGTTATATTTTACTTTCATATTTTACAAAATGTTTACATTACATAATAAATTCAGAATTTCCCTCGATGGCTGAATTTGTTTTTTTATGCACTGCCGTGCTTGTTACTGGAAGAGTTCAGCTGAAACATAGAATTTTGTCTGAGACTAAGGAGAATCAGAGTGGAAATTAAGTATCACCTTGACCCTGGGTAAATTCTTTGATCTCTGTAGTTTTGAGAGACTATGAATCAGTGAGCAGGGTTGCACCATCGACACTCTCTCAATGGGCAGACAAGAGGCACAAATAAAAAGCCTGTGTGGTTGTCAATAGCCTTGAGGTAGTGTCACCCTCTAGATCCAGTGGGTGCACAGATGCCAGGGTTTAAAGAAAATATTGCAAATTTGTAGGGATTTTTTTCATGGTGCTTTATTGTATTTTTTTAAATGTTACTAAAAGATATCTGTTATTTACCGATTGTTAGGGCTTGGGAAATGGTCAGTTCAGGCTCTAGTAGGGGATAGGCATGACCTTTACGTGAAAGGGTAACCTCCAGTGACTGGTTAGGCTAAAGAAAGGGTTGGTCCCAACACTCCAAAGCATTAGTGAGATATTTCAACCAGTCAGCAAAGCATAGCAATAGCATTCTAGGGTGGGCAATACAAACTAGGGCCTTAAGAGACAAAATTTGGTTTAGAAGAATGGAATTACAGCCTTAGCTCTGTCATCTATCAGCCATGTTACATTATTTAACTTCTCCGAGGGATAGTTTTCTCATTTAACAAAATGCTGATAATGGAACCTACTTTAAAAAGCGGTTGTGCAGATTAACTGAATCATATGTGTTAAGCTCTAGGACTCTGACTAGCTCAATGCTTAATAAATGGCAATTCTTTTTAACCCCCAAGGAAGGCAATTGATAAGGGCAATGCAGAGCCCTAGTCATCAGATGAGAATGAATTAATCTAAAATCCTAAGCCACTCATATCTCTTACGTAGAATACTGCTAGGGCCAGCTATATAATTTGTGAAGCTCAGTGTAAAATGAAAATGCGGTTCCCCTTGTTCAAAAATTATTTTGGATTTTGAGACAGCTAGAGCAGAATTAAGCCAAGGGAAGTGCCCTTCTAAGTATAGGGTCTGATGCCACCGCACAGTGGTTAAATCAGTGGGTTTTGAAGCTAGAGAGCCTGTCTTTGTTTGCTGTTTTGATTCTATCTATGATCTTGGGCAGATTACTTAGTTGACTGTGGTATAAAATGGGCATGATAATACTACTATTATTTTAAGTAGAACTATACTTGAAGGATTATGTTAACATGGCCCACCAGCCTCTTCATCATCTGCCTGTCTACATCTCCAAGCTCATTTGCTGCTTTCCACTTCTATCATTAGCCACTAGGCACACACATTTTTCTTGGTTTGTTTTATTTTCCAGTTGCTCAGGTTTATCAAATCTTTTTTTATACTGCAGGGTCTTCCCTGTTCTCTCTACATACAAATGCTTGATTCAGCTCAAATATTCCTTTCTTAAAGAAAACCCCCACATAGATTGCTAATCTAAATTACATCCCTCTGTTATTATCTAGAACAATACCATATTCTAATTTGTAGCACTTTTTTCATATTTTGAACTTAAACATTTAATTACATGTTTGTTTAATGTCTGCCTTTCCATGAGGGTAGAAGACCATATGCAATGTATTTATTATATTATCCCCAGTACTCAGCAAAGTGCCTGGCACATGGAAAGCAATCACTAAGTATTTGTTGAATGAATGAGTGATGAATAGCAGAAACTTTAAAAGTAGGATCACTTCAATAAATTAGGATCCTTGGTTGGGAGGCAGTAGTTGGAACTAATATAAATTATTAGCAAACCTAATTAAGAAGACATATTAACGCTATAAATAATTACTTACATAATTTGCCTTGGCGATAATAAAATGCTTAAATTTTTTTGCGTCCTTGCTGTGTTCCAGGTTTTCTACTTAGCATGTTATACATATTATCTCATTTAATTTTTACAAAAACCTAAAAATTAGATATTATTACTCTCTTTTTGCACAGTTTGGATGCATGTGGTGGAACTGACACTTTAACTTATTCATTTGCTTTTTGGCACAAGCTGCTCTTGGGAGCTGATGTGCATATTTGCTAATTTTTTTAACCTCATTTTTAATGCTCTCTAATTTAGTCTATTATCCCCTTGATAGAAATTTACTGAATTTTAAGTCAAGGGAATCTTATATAAGGGAAAATTATATAAATGTCTAACCACTATGCTGTACTCCTGCAGCTAATATAAAATAATATTGAATGTCAACTCTAATTGAAAAATAAAAATTAAATAAAAATCAGCTTTATTAAAATATAATTTAACACAACAAAATTGACCTAATATAAATGTGCAGCTTGATGATTTCTAAGAAATGTGCAGAATTGTGTAATCATTACAATTAAGATATAAAACATATTCATCACCACAAAGAATAACTTCCTGCACCTTTGAAGTTTATCCTTTTTCTAACCCTGGCCCCTGATAATCACTGGTCTGCTTTCTGTCACTCTAGTTTTCTTATTCCTGAATGTAGCATGATAGAATAATAGTATGAACTCTTTGGTATCTGACTTCATTCATTGAGCAGAATGTTTTTGGATTTGTCTGCATTGTAGTGCTTTGTCTGTGTTATAGTGATATACCATTGCCTACGTAACCACGTTTTCATTAATTGGTAGATATTTCGGTTGACTCTAGCTTTAAACTAGGAGGAATAAAACTGCGCGAATGCTGGTGTTCAGGTCTTTGTGTGAATATGCAAATATTGAATTTTAAGCATTGATGTAAATGTATTTTAAAACAGACACAAACTAGATCTTTAATGTAACCATTTTAGGTGGACCTTTAAATAAGAACCATTACCAGTTAACTTTTCAACCCTAGTGATCTCTCTTTTAAATGGAAACTTTTTCTTTACTACTGTTAAAAAACATGACTTTAAAGCCATGAAAGACAGTGTGAAAATTTAATATCTTAAATACCTTGGAATTTTTTTTCCCTTTCTACAGTATCTCTTTTACTCCTTTTTTTTCACCTAAATAAAGGTTTTACATAGTAATAATTTTTTAATTCCTCGGTATTAGCAGAAAGCTTCACTTTAAACGAAGCTGGGCAGGATTTACAGTTTTGCATTATGGCTGTCTGTCTCTTTAAGCACACAAAAAAATAGTTTTCCAGCTAAAGTTGTGTGTCTCATGAGCAGCTGCAAACTTGAATGGGGAGAGTAAGATGACAATTCTTATCTATAATACATGTTCTTCGTGGTATAATATTACCTCTGTCACAAAGGGCTTTGAAAAATTCTAAAATCATTTAAAATAAAAGAGAAATATCCAATAGGAAAATGCAAGATACAATCTAGTACATTTCAAATATTAATGTATACCAGATATTTTTAACATCATACTGTTTTATTTTGAGCGTCTTAGTAATGAGACATTATTAGAGGTAATTCTGCATCAGACTCCAAAGCAAGTCTCATCCTACATTAGAGCTAAGGATTAGCAAAAATAAAGAGTATTTTTATTGTTCAGCATTTTCAATTTCCAAAATATATTACACTGTATTATATCTTTCTGGTTAAAGGGAGTCACTCAGGATTATCTGTGTGTTATGGAACCTTGAAACTGACTGGTGCTCTTTCTGTGTACTATCATATTCTGGAACTGGGTCTGTTGGGGGAGAGGTACTCTATCATTAGCGACTCATCACCAATCTCTTGGTGACTGTAGAATTTTGTAACACAGTGGAGCTTATCAGGGGACCAAACACAGAAGGGAGTTCAAATCGTTAACTCCCAGGTATAACTTACAGTAATGCATTCCATAAAATTGCAATGTAATTTCCAAATACATAGATGTATACTTTATATTAGGAATAAATTAATACCCAGGGTATTTGGATGCTATTTAGAGATCTTTTTAAGAAGATTACTGGGTAAAAAAGGGGGAGAGGTGCAAATGATCAATTACTTCAAAGTAAATGTAGTATGATTAGAAAGGTTAATTACAGATTTTTATGATTGGTATCTACATGATTTAAAACTCATTCTTCAAGAAAAAATATGCTTTTGAGTAAGCCTTAAGCTCCTCAAAATTCATTTTTGTAGGTAATTTCCCCATGAACGAATCAGTATAATTTTTTCATATTAGTTGACACTGCATTTCTTCTTTGCTTTTGACTGGGAATGAGTTAAGAATTAGGATTTCTAATGTGCCAAATGGTGCATAAGTGTCCCCCTCGGTATCTGTTGCAGAAGAGCTCTCAGACATTTGTCTTCGCAGGAGACAATTCTCTACTTTCTAATGTCCTACAAAAGTCAATTGTTGGTATGTTTAATATTAATTCCACAAAATTCTATTTTTATATCCACATGCATATTCATTTCTCTGGATTTTGAACCTCTTATTTTTACTATTAATATATAAAAATACCATTATTTTCAAAGTAATCTCAGTTCTGTGATAAAACAGCCTTTATTTATTTTTTATTTTTTATTAAATTTAATCAGGTAATATTAGTTAATAACATTATATAAATTTCAGGTATGCAACATTATAATTTGGGATCAGTATACTCTATTGTGTGCTCACCACCAAAAGTCTAGTTTCTTTTCGTTACCATATATTGACCCCTTTTACCCAATTCACACTCCCTTCCCACCACCCTTCCCCTATGATAACCACCTTTCTGTTGTCTATCTATAAGTTTGTTTTTGCTTGTTTTGTTAGTTCATTTGTTACTTTTTTGTTTTATATTTCACATATGAGTAAAATCATATGGTTTTTATCTTTTTATGTCTGACATATTTCACTTAGCATAATACCCTCAAGATTCATCCATGTTGTTGCAAATGACAATATTTTATCTTTTTCATGGCTGAATAATATTCTATTGCGTGTGCGTGTCTCTTGGGCAGCGATTCTATTCTATTGTCTTTTTTTATCAGTTCTTCTGTTGATGGACACTTTGATTGTTTCCATTTCTTGGTTATTGTAAATAGTGCTGCAATAAACATAGAGGTACATACATCTTTACATTAGTGTTTTCATATTTTGGGGGTAAATACCCAGAAGAAGAGTTGCTTGATCATATGATAGGTCTATCCTTAAACATTATGGAAACTTCAGACTGTTTTTAATAGTAGTTTCACCAATTTACTTTCCCACCAACAGTGCGCAGGGTTCTCTTTTCTTTGCATCCTCTCCAATACTTATTATTTCTTGTCTTTTTGACAATAGCCATTCTAACAGGTGTGAGGTGATGCTTCATGGTGGTTGTGATTTGTATTTCCCTAATGGTTAGTGATGTTGAACACCTTTTCAGGTGTTTTTTGGCCATTCATATGTCTTTTTGAAAAAAAAAAATCTATTCAGAGCTCTTGACCTTTTTTAAATTTCTTTTTTGTTATTGAGTTATATGAATTTTTATGTATTTTGAATATTAACCACTTATCTGAAGTATCATTTGCAAACATCTTTTTCCATTTGGTTAGTTGCCTTTTTGTTTTGTTGATGGTTTCTCTTGCTGTGCAGATTTTAAGTTTGACGTAGTCTCATTTATTTACTTTTGCTTTAGCTTGACTCGCCTTTGGAGTCAAATTCATAAAAACACCTCTGAAACCAATATCCAGAAGCTTTGTACCTGTTTTCTTCTATGTATTTTATTGTTTCAGGTCTTATATTCAAGTCTTTAAGTTAATTTTCATGTATGGTATAAGATAATGTTCTAGTTTTGTCTTTTTTTATATAGCTTTCTAGTGTTTGCAATGCTATTTGTTGAAGAGACTTTCGAGAGAGGCAGTATTAAATTGTTATATTTGTTCTACTTAATTGTCTAAAATTCTAACATGGAGCATGTGATATAGGAAAAAAAAAAAAAACAGAAGAAAAGAAAAATTTACTTCAGTATATATTCCAAAGCACTTCCAATAGGTATTTAATTACAGAAACAGTGATATCAAGCTGTGAATGAGGATTGCTCTATCTTTTACCAGTTCTTTTTTTTTTTTCCCTCTCAGTTTCTTAAGGAAAATATATAAATAGGGGACAAAGTCAGGAAAAGGAACACTTATTACTAGCAAGTATCTTGGCCCCAAATTTCGATGCAGTTTATTGATCAAGTCGGAGCATGTAAACAAGCAAATTTGTTTAGATTTACAGCAGTATTGGTTGGAGCATCCTCTTTTACATCCCTATCTCAAGACTTATGGCTTTAGTGGTAAAGAATGTCCAGTCAAGACTACATGAGGTAAAAAGAAGTGAGTTGTCCTCTCTGTCCAGAAAAGAGTGGGATTAAATCATCTACGGCCTGGTTTACTTAGTTTGAGAAAAAGGCCACAGGCCCGGCCTATTCTGTCAGTCCCTGGAGAGAGTGATAAGCATGTTGGAGAAAGGGAAGGTAGGAGCCCAGGCCTCTCACAACACACTGTTCTTCAATTCAAAGGTCTAGGCGTTCTCCTGTTCTATCATGCCCTTTAAGACCCGTGAAAGGGAATGCATATAAAGAGAGATAGAAAAGACATTTACCCCAATATAGTTCCCTCTACTCCAACTAAGTCCCATTCTCTAATTCACTGCAATAAATGTTTGCTATTTTGATTACTCGATAAGCAATAGTCTTCCTTTATAAAGGCACAGTGAAAAAGGAGACAAGTTTTAAACTGGCTGCACTAAGTCCAACATATATAAGGTGAGTTTTCTGAGCTTTGAGTGTAACACCATAAATTATCCACTAATGTGAGTGATTGTACCATAAGGTTTTTTGTTTTGAGAGAAATAACAGTTCTAGAAATATTTATTTATCTGCACTATATTGGTACTGTTAATCATCTAAAACAATAGTCCAGTGAATTTGACAATGGAAAAGAAAACTAAACCCCAGATCCTGGAAACCCTATCATGCTCTGTCTCATTTACATTCAGAACATCCGTAATCCTATTTTACCCACCTACAGAGGCAGCCCTGTAGGACACCTAAACTGATTTCACAACTCATGGTTTAGTGTCTTAATACAATTTTATGACCTTTTTCTGATGCAGCAAATGTTATTGATCAGTAGCCTAACGAATAACTTGGATTTCTTTTAGGAAAGAAACTTTTATGTTTGCATTAATTTATATGGCTGCCTATTAATTTATGGAATCTTCAATTATTGTTCTCAGCTAATGTATGGTTCCATATATTTTATGTGATATTGGAAATCAATTTTAGTTTAAATTTGCTTTAAAATTGCATTTAGTATAATATGTAGGTCTTTGGTGATGAGAAAAAAGAAGGATGTTAGTATCAAATAAATAGGTCCAGAGAAAGTAACTAAACTGTTTTCTTTATATCAGAACTTCTACACAGCAGTGTGATATAATCAGATAATTATACACATTTTCTTTCTCTAAACATCACTCAGTCAAAGCCATGAAGCTGATGACAAAGTGATGTTTTATCTGTTCCTGTTTGTCAGCTAGGCTGGCTGTAACTGCATCCCAGTGATTTCACCTTTTTAACTCTCCATAAAGAAAACTTTAGTTTTTTTCTTAATTCAAACTAAATTCACATAATATAGTGTGGCATGTGTCTTCAAAGACCTAGCTTTCAACTAATTTACAATTAAGAAATAATTGGAAATGTTTTCTGGAGTTAATGAGGTTTTTTAAGACCTATATCGTTTAATCCACAGCTCCTCATTTCTGTTGCTATTTGTACCTCCTCTTAGAGATTTTAGTATTCATTTTTTTTGTCAGCTTTATATGAAGTCACTTATAAAAAAAACTGTTCCTTTTAAATGATGTAATCTTATATCTAGAACAAGCAAGATGCTCACTAAAATAGTGAATAAATATTATAATGCCAGTATTAAAAAAGGCTATTTTTATGTGCTTTATAATGTTTAAACACAAGCCATGTAATATTAAAATTATAAAGTAATAATTTTAGAGAAAGAACATACTAGAGGGATAATCTTAGGAGTTAAATATTACTTAGTTCAGAGGCACAGAATCGTTACCTGATCAACAAATATTTTAATATTTTATATTATTTGTTTAAGCTAATCAATTAACTTTTTCTTATTAAAGAAGTATTTATTGGAAATATGTGAGTTGCTATCAAAATTTGGGGAGATTTCTTTTTTTTGTTATATAGCCATTATCCATGGCATTATTTTGGTTTCTGCTGTTAGTTTCATTTCTTTTTGAATTGCATGTCTTCTTAGTATCATTGTTTTATCCTGAAATGCATCCTTGAGTAAATTTTAAAGGAAAAATGCATAGAAAATAATACTGTGAAGTCTCTTCATGTCTGACAAAGTTCTTACTTCCCTACTTAGCCTTCACACTGACATTTTGGCTGAGTATAGAATGATAGGTTAGTAATTACCTTTTCCTCCAGAGTTTTAATGAGTTCCATCATTAATATTTAGAAACCAGAATGGCAAATAAGACTATTGATATTAAACTCGATTTTGTTCTTTGATAGGTAGCCATTTTTCCTCTCTTCTCTGAAATATTTTAGGCCATTTTCTTTAAACTGTGTGTTCTGAAATGCCAAATTTTAGGTGGTAGTCTTTATTCCATTCATTCCGCTTTGTCTTTTTAATTTGACGATAAAGATCTTTGGCTTTGGGAATTTATTTATTAATTAAATGATTCTTTTCTTATACACACTTCGTCTTTTCCGAACATTTTTTAGAATGCATAATAAATATCTTTAAACCTCATAAATTGGTTTTTAATATCATTTATACTTTTATTTTCTATCTCTAGCATTCTTTCTCAATTTTTCTCTCTCTCACCATTATCTGTTCTGGCTGTTTAGATTTGTCCTTTTCTTTGGATAGCACTTATTCATATACATTTTAATAACTAAAAATGAAAATGCAATGAATATACAGTGTAGATGAGAAAAATAAATCTCTCTTTTTTCTCTTTGGCTCACACTCAGATACAGTAGTCTCCCTTTATCCACAGTTCTGCTTTCTGAGATTATACTTTCCATGGTATCAGTTACCCATGGTCAACCATGATCTGAAATATTAAATGGAAAATTTCAGAAATAAACAATACCTAAGTTTTAAATTCCACACTTCTGAGTAGCATAATAAAATCTCTATGTCCTACTTCATCCTGCTGGGATGGGAATCATTCCTTTTTCCAGCATATTCGCACTGTATATGCTTCCTACTCATAGACTGTCATGGTATTGCAGTGCTTGTGTTTTAACTTTTATTTTACCTAATAATGGCCTAAAGCATAAAAGTAGTGATGCTGGCAATTTGGATGTGTCAAAGAAGCCATGAAGTGCTTCCTTTAAATGAAAATGTATGCATGTATAGAGAAAAACATTGTATATACAGGATTTATATTATCCCCAGTTTCTGGCAACCACTGGGGGCCTTGGAACATATCCTCCACAGATAAGGGAAGGGCTACTGTATTTATTTTTTTTAACTCAAGTGGGAGATCTTACTAGAGTAAATAAATTTCTCTGCCTTGCATGTTTTCTTCTTTTAATGTATTTTAGAGATAATTCCATCATAGCCCATATAAATAGATCTATTTATTTACCATTGTGTGGATGTCATAGAATTTGTTTTACCAATCCAATCTTGATAAACATTAACATACATTTTAGCATTTGGCTTCCATAAATAATGGTAAAAATTTTCAATGAATATTTTTGTATATACAGTCTGCATATCTATAATGTAAAACCCAGAAATAAAAATACTGAATAAAAAGGTACTTGTATTTTAGTATTTTTGTTATATATTTGTTTAATATTTTGTCAAATTGCTCTCTAGAGATGCACAAATTTATATTCTTATGAATGATAAGTGCCTGGTTCCCCATACTTTGCCAATGCTGGGCATTTATTTACTCTTTTTTGATATATGTTGGTTTATATTGTTAAAAAAGAAAGTTTTTGTTTTTGTTTGCAGTTGTTCAATTATGAGAAATTTGAACATTTTTAAAAATACTTCCGTGTCACTTGTGGTTTTGTTTTTCCTATGTGCGAAATGCCTTTTATGTCCCTTGCTTATTTTTTTCCTAAGAATTTATTTTTTCCCCTTAGTGATTTGGGACCTATGCATATAGAATAGAAAGAATTTTGCATATCATATGTGTTACTATTCATCTTCTGGTTTGTAATATGTTTAAAAACTTTGTTAATGCATTGTTTTCCATGTGGAACGTTCACTTACTATGAAGTCAAATATATCGATCTTGTTTGTTATGCTTTCCTATTGGTATTTACTTAGAGACTGTATGTATGAATGTGTGTGTGTGTGTGTATCTTTACACACACACACACACACACACACACAATTAACCCTTTAAAGCTAAAACTAAAAAAAATATGGTCATCAGTTTTTTTAAGTTTAAAAATATGAAGTATCACTTGAAATTCTTTGTAATGAATTATTTGTCAGAAACATAACCAATGTGATATTAAAAGTGTTTTTAGTTTTAGATAATTCTCTGCAAAATTTGATGCTATCCTGTAACACAGATGAATACCTTTATGTGCTTATAAATTAAAGAAAAGGCAAGTAATTAGGTGTCTTTAAGATGAAGACCTCAAATTTTTTATCTCAAGGTTATATATCTGAGAAATATCTCAGGCTATGAAAAACCAAGAGCTGTGAGAAGCCATAATTTATCTTCACTTTAATGTCCCAGATATCTTTAGCCATTATATGGGTAGTTCTCTGCCTTATATATTTAGTCACGGATTTAAGAGTAGGACGAGTCATATCAAATTTCTGTTGAGTGTGAATATGTATTAGGCCAGGTGCTGTGCTAAGCTCTGGGCATGCAGCCTCTTTTCTTAAGCTGCACAACAGGCTGCTTTGAAAAGTACTATTAGCTACTCCATTGTATAGGTGACTATAAACCAAGGCTTTGAGGCATTATGTAATTGCTCAATATCACATATCTAGCAAGACGCATGAAAAGAGCAGATACTGTCTTTCTGACTCCATAGTCCTGTACGCTTATTGCTTATTTTGTTTTGCCTCTAATGTTTGTTACTGCAGCTGTAAGCCTTTGAAATGGGGGATTCAAGAAGGAAGTAGCAGGTTTGCTGAAGTTTATTTATTTTTTTCACAATTAACTCCATATATTTTATATTTCAAAGTCTTTAAGATTAAAGAAAGAACTACCAGTTTGTGGTCAACTAGAATGCATTACCCTTTGGTCTTTGTATTTAAATTAAGAATTCAAGCTCTAGATTTAACAAACCAAGATTCACAGCTAGTCTTTCAACTTAATAGCTATATGACAAATTAATTAACCTCTAAATCCCATTACCCTATCTTCTGAGAAATAGGATTAATAATAACACACAGATCAAGAGGTTGCAAGGAGTATTAAATGAATATAAGCTTTTCAAGAGCAAGGAATTTTGTTCATTACCATAACCCAAGCAACTTAAAAGTGCCTATACATAGTAACTCCTCAATACGTATTAAGTATAAAAAGTGCTATTGCATCATTAACTGTATTTGTCACTGAGACAATACAAATAATAATGTACACATTTATAGTTGTCTTTAATTGAGGAGGCTGATTCGAGATTCTTACCTAAATAAATATTTCTCAATGAAAATGGGCATTGACAAGATTCTGTAAGTTCCCTTTCCTTATTGTCCACCAGCCTTAGATGATTTTATATATCTGAGAGATGTTCATCCTCTGGTTTACTAAACAAAAGAAGAAAGGAAAATTAATTAGTGTCAAAATTGATCTGAATTTTGAAGTTGAATAATAATATTTCACTTTTTTAAGTACTACTTTGAAAATGCCACAATTTACTAAAACAAGTTTTAAGATCACATAGCTGAGTATATTTCAGAGAGAAAGACAATGGGAGATAATTTTGAAGAACTGAAGAATGATATTGGAAATGTATGTTCCCATTTTAGAAGTCAGATTGAGACTTTTGCTGTAAATTCCAGAGGCAGGAGAGCTGGTTTCATTTCCAGCCCACTGAACACCCTAATGCCCCAAGACTGGACTTGGTTGGGAAACTGAGAGTCAATGCTTGCATTAGCATCCCCATCAAAAACCCATATGGATGAGTGAATTTAGCCACTAGAGTGTAGGTTCTACTGGGGCCAAGAAACACTGTCAGTCTTGTTTATTATAATTTCTCCAGCATTTAGAAGTAAGTGATCAATAAAATTTATTAAGCGAAGGATTAAACGCAATGACAGGCAGTCTTTATGTAGCTGCTCCTTTTGAACAAATGCTGATAAATTTTATATTTTCAAGGGGAAAATACAAGGCGACTACATACTCAGGAATTTTATAAGAAATATTTTTAAATTTATTTTACAAATAGAGATCAGTGCAGTGTGGGATTTTGATATAGTTAGTTTTGAACCAAAGTTAAAAAAAGTGATCATTCTATAGGCATAGACACATAATAAATCATTACACTTATTATAGATGAAGAAATTTGAAAACCTCTGAAGACAAATGCCTTGTCATTTTGTGTGATCTGCAGCAGAGCTGGAGCTCAGGGATTAGTCTTTTAGGTCAATGTTTTTCCTAGAATGTCAATCAAATTAGTTTCAAATAATAACATATATAGCAGATTGGTGTTTGCTGTACTATAGTGATTTGGTTTTTGAATATGGAATTTTTTCATGTTTACCAATATGGAAATAAAATGTGGCATATTTCACAACCTTGGAGAATATTTCTGATGTATATATGCATGTATTTTGAGCACACATGTGTAACTACCTCATATGGGTGCAAGATGAGTTGCATTTGGGATTTAAATCATTGTTTTGTAACCTGACAAGATGGTTTGACAGATGGTTAAAATGAAGCTACTGTGAAAACTATTCTCTCATTTACTTTCCATTGCTCAATTATTTTGAGCCTTACCCAAAACAGGGATCCATCACCTCCAGAGAGACGTCAGAGGATGTCAAGACGTAGATTTTTCTTTTTCATCCTTTCCTTGTAAATGAGATTCAATTGTCAAAATGACAGAAGATTCAAGCTGGAAAGAAGCCCCCAATAAAATGTCAGAACTTCATAACAGTATGAATTGCAATTGGCACTTTAGTAAGTGTTCATTCATGTTGGGCTTGACCTCAAGCCAGTGATTAAACTTCTGGACGGAAATTGCGCAACAGCCAATCAAAAATATAGAATACATAAATTATATAGGGATATAATTTAAAAGGTGTGAGACAGGTTTGTTACATCAGCTATTGATTTGTCTTCTTTTGAACTTCAAAGAACTTCTCTAGTGTGTAACTTTGTGACATGAAAGCCAATAAACACAAAAAAGAAGTGTTTATAGTGACCTCATTATGCTCAGTGTTCAGATAATGATCTGGATCTTGCAGAAAAGACTTTGATGTGTGAAATTGTGCTAAAAATCTTTCTGAACCAGGATTTTCTATGGCGTAAAAATAATTTTGTACTGCTGCTGTGAGCACTAAAACAAGCTTCATTTGGTTAAGGGGAATCATTATCTGCCTTTGTTTACTCTCTATGTAAGAGCCTTTGATTCTTATATATCAAATCAAGTGTGTGTCTTAAACACTGTGGTTTACTCTTCAACATATATACCAGCTCAGACTATGGGGATTTCATTCCCATTGTCATCAATAGATTTAGTTGGGACATGCGACCGAATTCTTGCTAATGAGAAATCAGAATTTCAAGGTAAAATGACCCAAGTTCCTAAGATAAAACCCGAGGTACCCTTTCCATAACTAAACATTGACAGTGTAAAAAGGCCCTCAGGGACAACTATAGCTTCCTTGTTACAGTGTGAAGAAGTAGCTGTAGAGCACGGAAGGGCCTGTAGACGGAAAGAACCTGGGTCCTTGTTATCACTGAGCAGCTGGATCAATTAATCTTGGCAACTACTATATTCAGGTTTTCTTTTTACAGAAGATAAAACATTTTCTTACTCCTTAATACGGTTTAAGCTGACGTTTTTTGTTACTTACAACAACAACAAAAACCTCATTCTAAGTGAGGTAGATCGGTTGAATGAACCCATATTATGAACTCTATATTATGATTAATATATGAGTGTTCTAATTTTAGATTTTAAGAGTAGGACAAAAGCATTAAAGGGAATTTCTGCAAATAGTTCTAAATGAAAATAGTTTACATTTATATATAACAAATATACAAGAAATATTTCAGTTCGTTTGTCATCCCAGAAACCTATGTGGCTAAAGGAATTATTCTGGCTAACTCCACACACACTGGCAATGTTCCACAGTGGTTTATTCCCCCCACCCCCGCCCCTTATGTGTACTGGGATACTTCTGGATTTAGGGCATTGATAAAAATGATCATGATGATATCATAGCCCAGAGTTTATCAATTGGTTTCTGTCTAAGACTTTGCTATACTAAGATACGTCCCACCCTCAACTGAATAATAGCTGTTATCCTGCACTTTTACTTTCTCTTCTGAGTGCACTGTGTCCTTCGTGTCTGTATTTGTGTACTATTTGGCAGCTGCATTTTCTATATGAGACTAGAAGAGTAAGTGGATATTGGGACATTTGAGGGTGAATTTTAATCCTATTTTGGCAAGAAAATTTATTTTCTGTTTTGATAAAGGAGCCAAATATGAATGTCACATTGTACCAAACATGAAGGCGATGATGCTTTCTGTTCTAGCCTGGGTTTCCCCAGTGACAGAGTTATGGACAAGGGCTTGCCTCTAGGTAGTTTATCTGTGAAGCAATCTCAGGAAATAGAGGTAAGAGAATGCAGAGAGTAAAACAAAGAAGGGGAAATCATTTTTAAAAGGTACACAGCCAGGTTTCTGCCATTGTGAATCACTGGGACTTGATCTTTTGGGGTCTTTCTGACATGTAGAATGTGCCTCAGGATTGTCTGCTTGAAGAATACAGCGGAAATGTTTATCCGTTAACTCTCATGCCCCTTCAAGAGTCACGTATGTGTAACTCCCTCACTCTTCCAAGTTACCTATATGTGAGTGTCATGAGAATTCCCACAGATGTCCCATGCACGGGACTCACAGAAGCCCAGAAAAGGAAGCAAGAGATACATAACTCCAGAATCCAGGTGCTGGCAGGATACATATATGTGACTGGCCACTGCAGCAGTGATTAGATTGAAAGACGGTTTGAGAGGATCTGTGGTGGGGAATAAAAGGTGTCCAATATACATTTTTCCCAATACTATGAACTAATCTTTTCCTCTTCCTCGTCCATATAAGAGATAAGTAGTTGATGACGTATGTTTCATTATCTCATGACTAATATTTTGTGGGCAGTACTGATGCTGGAAAGCAAATAGCTAAAAGGAGAACTATGAGAAAAATTGGAGAGTGAAACAAAATGGATGTCAAGGCAAAAATAATAAATCATATATACATGTAGAACACTGGGGAAAACATACAGAAAGAGAGCACAAAAGAATATTTTTCAAAATTGTTATGCAGAAGTAGTGGGAAAGATTTGGAACCAAGTAAGCAAGGTGTTCTTTATTGAGTGGCCTGGGTAATTCAGGTGACTGGAGGTTCTGTGGAGATATGGCTGTTCACTATCTTTGTGAGAGTATGTCACGTAGAGAATGTGGTTGATCTTTGGTTAAGGAATTTGTTGGCATTATGAGAACATAGAGAAAAGTGGATCTGAGTAGAAATAAACATATCACTTTTCATGCGTGGCTTCAACAGAAGAATGAGCATAGGCACATAAAGCAGTCTATGTGTGGAAGAGCCTAAAAGAAACAAACATGGTTAATTTGATGACAGAATTACCCGAATTCTACAATCTTATAAATGGTGTGTGTATACATGTGTGTGACACTCACATATGAGTGTTTGTGTGTGTCTATATGTATTTGTCTTAGGCCATCAATGATATATGAAGTTAAACCAAAGTAATTGCAATTTACATTGTGTTAGAGATTCCAGACTGAAATTAATTGATGAATCAATTCTTTAGAAAGTATGTTCCACAGAACACTAGTCTTAAATAGATCCAGTACATGCTTTAAGAAAAACAGGGTACTATGGCAAAGTATATTATCACAAATATACTGTCCTTCACAATCACACTGGATACTAACATTGTAAAGGCTTTGAAAAATCTCGAAGGACTAGAACCAAGTACTTTTTGTTAAATAATTGTGACCCCAATTTATCTTCAAGTGTAACAGAATTTTGAAAATGCTGCAGGTAAGCGAAATGTTTCAAATTTCAACAAGCTTTTTGATAAAATATTTTACAAAATTCTTGTAAATGTGATGATGATATACGGATTGGGCTTTAGCAAAATTAGGTCAGCTTTTGGCTGGTGGAATCACTCTTCTCAGAGTATTGACTAATGGACTATTGCCAACACTTAAGAGTTCCCTGGTGGCATGATACAGAGCTCTGTCCTTGGCACTGCCATGCTTAACTTGTTTGCAAATAGCTCAGATAATTATATGAAAGGCATACTTTTCAAATTTTTTAAAAGAGGAATGTTGCAAGGGAGAGTTACTACTCTACTCTGAGTGTTGTGGGAGAAAATGTGTTTTGACACAGACCTGGATTCAGTCTCTAGCCTTGCTGTTTATGCTCTTCGTGATCTTTGTCAAATTATGTAGCCTTGCGGAGTCTCTGTTTTCTAACAAATAAATGTGTAGATAATTGTATTAAAGATAATAAATGAAATGTGAAAAGTAAAACCCTTCAGTCATTTATTGGATACTGCAAGTGCTATGTTAGTACCAAACGTCTAATTAACTTGACAGATTATAATAAAAGAGGTACATTTTAAAGTTTATACATGTAAAATTTATTTTAAAAATACATTATATAGATATATAAGAAAAACCTGAATTTACCTAAATTGTATTTTTTATGCTAGACTTATGGAGTTAAATCAAGTGCAAGCTCAACACGAAACAGAAATATAGATGCAGCTTCTCAGAGTTAATATAGTCTGGGCGGCAATTATAAAAATTTAATGTCTAGTGCAAGGCAAACATTCACTCTGGTGTATTCCGCTCTGGCTACTACCATAGCTGGATCATTCTGTCTGGCTGAAGGGCAGTATTGACAATGTGTAGCATATCCATAAAAGGGTGACTTGGATGAAAAATAACAAAACACGTTTTATTAAGACAGTGATGGAGACTGAACAAGAGGCATTCAGCAGAGTCAGACCGTCAGATATTTAAAGGGTGACCTTCTGAAACAGGGACTCTGTGCTCATATTCTTGGTGTTTCACAGGACAGGAAGGTGGGTGTGAAGATTTGGAAACAAGTCTGGCTGAATATGTAAATTGATAGTCTCATTTTTAGAGATTTAAAAAAAGAAGAAAGAAACACAGTCTTTCTAACAGAGGAATGAGTTTCACCATTAATACAAGTCCAGGGGCATCTTTCCCGATCCCTGCGTTTGGAATGAGAAGGTCAGAGATTACCACCAAAACGTTTTCCAACACAAACATCCACAGATCTAAGAAAGTAAAAGAGATGTGGAAGAAAGATAACAAAAAAAATATGTAACTCTATCCAACAAATTTGGTTAAAAGAGACAAGAGTGTTGCCTTTTCTGTTATTTTTATCCTTTTCTCTCCTCCTTCAGTTTTTTTTATCTTTGTTGTGCATTTACCATCTTTGTGGTCACTCATTCCTATGCTCAACATTTTGCTTCTTAGAGTCTAGTTTTGTGCTACAGAAAATAAAAGCAGTCAAGATTTTACATCGCCGAAAAACTTCTATGGACCATCAGTTATGATGTGAAGTGTTCTGTTTATTTCTTATCCCAAAATTAGTTCTTAAAACCATACATACTTTTTCCTGGTCACATAGATAGTGGTGACCTGTCTGCTGTTAACAGACAGTGTGGCCCATGACTCTGGTTCTTTGAAATTGACACACAGAATAATTGTTTATTTTTTTAAATAGCTGTGTCTTTGTTTTAACTATTCTTATTATAAAAATAGTATGTGAAAAATATAAAGAAGAAAATAAATATCAACAATAATCCATAATTCCGATTATATTTATTGTGAGATAGGCCTTACTAATCAAGATATAAATAAAAAAAACTTTCAAAGTAAAAAACAAAAATAATAACAGCTAATAATTAATCTTCATTAAAACCTGAGGTAGCCAATATTATTATACTTATTTTAGAAAAGAGATATAACTGAGGATAAGAGAATTAGGCAATTTGCACATGGTCATAGAGGGGGTAGGTGACAGAGCCAAGGTTTGACCAAATAAAATCTGACCCCAGAGAGCATATATTAAACCATTATGTTACACTGAAATAAAGCTACCTTTAGAAAGTTTATAAACAAGGGTTAGATTGGAAAACAAGCAAACACAAAGTTCACTTGATATATTATATGAAAATACTCATATCCAAATATATATAAAGATCTCAAACAAAGTAATAAAATATAGATATCACCCTTATTAGAAAAAAGAATAAATATGATTAGGTAATTCAAGAAGAAATACAAATATATTCAAGCATATTGATGTCTTTATTAATCAGCAAAACATGAATTTTAAAAATTAAGTTTTATTTTGATCATCAAAATGGCACAGTTTAAAGAAAGATTAATAGTAACTAGCACTGGCAAGTTTGTGGGAAATAAACATTTTTATACAATAGAAATAGAACAATCTTTCGGGAGAAATTTAGCATTATTAAATAAGTTTTTAAAATATAAAATTCATATTCTTTAATGCTTCTAAGATATCATCTTATAGAAACACATGGGTACAAAAAGACATTAATATCTTTGCAGAATTGTTTTTAATAATATGTGGAAACCGAGTCATAGCAAAGTTAACTAGTTTGTCTGAGGTCACAGCAAGAAAGTGAGGAGTCAGGATTTAGCCTTACAGACTATGCTTGTATATACTCTGGCATTCCTCAAAATAACTAAAAAAATGAGGTGGCTCTTAAAGATATATGTTCAGTGAAATAAGTTATAGTGTCTACTCTTTATCTGTCTTTGTTTATGGCTCTACCTGAAGAATTAAAATGACCAATTTTGCTATTGTGGCTCTTAATATTTTTGTTAGTTCGTAAGACCCTAAACATAGTTTACCTATTCTTATAGTTTCCCAATTTTTACATCTCTTTCTTTTAAATACATATTATGTGTAAATAATTGAATGATTTTTATCAATCAATTCTTAATGTATTTTTAATTAAGTTATAGATTTATGTTTAACATGTATTTGATTGATCTGATTGTTCTGAATTCTATATGCTATATATGCTGATTTTTAAGCTTCATCGATTTGATTCTATCTTTATAACATGGGTTTACACTTTTTATTTTGTGTCAATATATATGATCTCATAATTTTGAAAGATTATATGTTTTAGATGTTCTGGAGATTATCTTTCTAATTTAAGAAAATCATATTCAATGTTCTCATTATTACTTTAACAACTTTAAATAGCATCCTTGACTTGATTAATATCAGAAGAATTAGAAATTAGTATATGTTAACTTTCACACTTCTGATTCTCCCCTACTTTCATTCATCTCCCTGTTTTTATTAGTTTTATTTTGTTGATCTTCTTGAGTCTGACACTTGTTAATAAATCTATTTTTTTCAGTGTTTTTTTCAAATTCTTTTACTTTGTTGAACTTTGTTTTCTAAATATTGAGTTACAAAATGTCTATATATTCTAGATAGAAGTCTTTTATCAGATAAATATTTAACAGATATTTTCACCCAATCTCTGGCTTGCCTTTTCATTTTCTTAGCATCTTTTAATGAGCAAAAATTTAATATTTTAATGAAGTCCAATTTATTTTTTTATCTTTCACAGTGCTTTTTTGTGACATAGGTAAGAAATTTGCCCCTATACCAAGATTGTGAGATTGTTTTCCAATTTTCTTCTATAAACTTTATGATCCTTGCTTTTATAATTTTTATTTTTTTTTTAATTTTTAAACCAGGAATGGATGTTGAATTTTCTTCTAATGCCTCTTAAAATCTATTCAGGTAATCAAAAATAATTATTTTTAGAAAAAAGCTCTTGTTCCAAGTTTTGAATGGTATATTTTGTGTGTGTATGCTGAGAATCTTTCCTCCTGTTTTGCTGTGGTTGTTTGTTTAGATTTATGAAAATATACCTTACATGTATATTTTAACATGAGTAAATTTGTTTGTGTGTGTGTGGGTATGCTTTTCAGCCAATGAGCTCCAGGATAAATAGAATAAATAGCACAGCCTCCCTGCCCCTAAACTGAGAAATCTCTAAGGAATGTTTTAAACTATCCCAGTGTATTCCAGTAGGATTGAGTTGTAACTTTCTTAATGATGCAACCTTTATAGACATTATTACTTTCATGCCTCATTTCTCTACTCTCCTTTTAATGTTTCCTGATACTATCTCCCGAATATATTACCTCTCTCATATCTTTATCTCGGAGGAAACCCAAATTAAGCCAGTTTTAACTGGAAATAGTCCCTGGAAGCAGATCCTTAGAACAGAATATTTGAATTAGATTGTTTATCTCCTTGAGGAGCTGAAGTTTTTAATTTTGATGAAATTCAAATTATTAATTATTTTTTCTTTTAAGATTTTTGGGAATTTGCTCAAGTTATCTTTGCCTATTTATGCAGGGTTTCAAAAATATTTGTCCGTGTTTTTTTCTAGGGTTTTTATACTTTTGGGATTATTTTTAAGTCTGCAATCCATCTTGAGCTAATTTTTGTATGTGGTGTGACAGGTGAATTCCAGCACCACCTGTTAAAATGACTACTCTATACCTTTTAGATTGCTTTGAATCCTTGGTAAAAATCACGTGACCATATTTGAGTCCACTACTGGATTTTTCTCTTATGCTCCATTGCTTCATTTATTTATATTTACACTAATACCACACTCATTAAAACTTGTGTTATAGTAATAGTTAAAATCAAGTCATTTAAGTCCTCTAAAACTGTACTTGTTTTTCAAGAAATTTTTGACAATTTTAGATCCTTCATATTTTCATATACATGTTGTTATTGACTTATCAGTTTCTACCAAAAAAAACTATATAGCATTTATTTTATGAAGCAATTTAGATCTAATTGTCATATTTAAAATATTGCTTCTTCCTACATATAAACATGGTATATCTCTTTTTACTTCATTCTCTCAGCAATGTTTTATAGTTTTTAATGTAGAGCTCTTATACATTTTATTGAATTTGTTTCTAAGTGGTCTACATTTTTATGTGATATTTATTTTTAAGTTTATTTTCCAGCATTTTGGTTGCCAGTACATTGAAATACAATTGATTTTTGTATGCCGACTTTATGTCCTGAGGCCTTTCTGAATTAACTCATTAGGTTTAGTGGTTTTGCAGATTTCTTCAGCTTTTCTTTATAAATAATCATGTTTTCTGCAAGTAAAATTTTATTTCTCTTTTTCCAAATTTTATACATTTAATTATTATTTGCCTATTTCATTTGATAGGCTCTCTAGTATACAACTGAATAGAAAGAATCAAATTGTATATATTTGTGTCATCTGATTTTAGGCTTAGAACAAAAGTATTTATAATTTTACCATAAAAATGTTAGCTCTAGGTTTTTCATGCCTATCCATTATCTTATTCTGACAATTTCCTTGTGTTGCTAGATGACAGAATGATTTTATCATAAATAGGTGTTGAATTTGGTCAAATGACTTTTCTACACTTATTAGTATGATAGCATATTTTTCTCCTGTATTAAATGTAATACATTACATTTATCAATATTTATTACTATTTGTTTGTTTGTTTGTATATTATTGTTTTTATGGTGACATTGGTTAATGAAATCCAACAAGTTTCAGCTGTACACTTTAACAGTAAGGCATATATATATTTACAGCCATACCACTCTGAACGCACCCGATCTCTTCTGATCTCGGATACTATTTAATTTTTAATTAAATTTGGGTGACAATAGTTAATAAAATTTAAGGGATTCAAGTACAACTCAATAATATATCATCTGTATATTATAATGTATGTTCACAACCCAAAGTCAAATCTTCTATCACCATATATTTGATCCCCTTTACCTTTTCTACCTCTCCTTTCCCCCCTTTCCCTCTGGTAACCACTAAACCATTGTCTATGTCTATGAGTTTTGTCTTGTTTGTTTGTAGCTTTCAGTTTTATAGCTCACATATGAGTGAAATCATATGGCTCTCAACTTTTTTCTGATTTATTTCACTTAGCATGGTGATCTCAAAATCCATCCATGTTGTCTGTCGCAAATGGCAATGTTTCATCTTTTTTTTATGGCTAAGTAATATTCTATTGCACATATGTACCACATCTTGATCCAATTATCTATTGAAAGATGCTTCAGTTGTTTCCATGTCTTGGCCACCATGAATAATGTTGCAGTGAGCATCGGGGTTCATATATCTTTATGGATAAATATTTTCAAATTTTAGGGGTAGATACCCAGAAGAGGGAATGCTGGCTCAAGGAACCTCAAAAAGTTACTGTTTTCCATAGTGTCTGTACCAACTTAACATTCCCACCAACAGTGTATGAGGGTTCCTTTTCCTCTGCAACCTCTCCAACACTTGTTATTGCTTGTCTTGTTGATGATAGCCATTCTAACAGGTGTGAGATGGTATCTCATTGTGATTTTGATTTGTATTTCCCTAATAGTGAAGTTGAGCACCTTTTCATATGTCTATTGGCTGTTTGTATGTATTCTTGGGAAACTATGTCTGCTGAGATCCTTTGCCCACTTTTTAATTGGATTGTTTGTTTGTTGTTGTTGTTGTTGTTGTTGTTGTTGTTGTTGTATGAGATCAGTATATATTTTGGATATTAGCCCCTTATCAAAGGCATTGTTTGAAAATATATTCTTCCATTCAGTTGGTTGCCTGTTTTGTTAATAGTTTATTTTGTTGTGCAGAAGCTTTTTAGTTTGCTATAGTCCCATTCATTTATTTTTGCTTTTACTTACCTTGCCTGTAAGGTCAAATTCATAAACTTCTCTCTAAATTCAAGGTCCATGAGTTTAGTACTTACGTTTTCTTCTATGCAATTTGTTGTTTCAGGTCTTATATTTAGGTCTTTGATCTATTTTGAGTTCATTTTGGTGTATGATGATAGGTAGCAGTCTAGTTTCATCCTTTTGCATGTGGCTTTCCAATTTTCCCAGCACTATTTGTTGAAGAGGTATTCTTTTCTCCATTGGATGTGTTTGGCTCCTTTGTCAGAAATACTTTCCCCATATCTATGTGAGTTTATTTCTGGACTCTCATTTCTGTTCCATTGGTCCATGTGTCTGGTTTTCTGCCAATACCATGCTGTTTTGATTATTGTCACTTCATAGTATAATTTGAAGTCAGATAGTGTGATACCCCTGGCCTTGTTTTTTTTTTTTTTTTTTTCCCCTCAAGATCGCTTTGACGATTCAGGGTCTTTTGTGATTCTGTATAAATCTGATAATTTTTTGTTCTGTTTCTTTTAAAGATGCCATTGGTATTTTGATGGAGATTGCATTAAATCTGTATATTGCTTTGGGTAATATGGCCATTTTAACTCTTGATTCTTTCAGTCCATGAACATGGAGTATCTTTCCATATCTTTGTGTCTCCTTAAATTTCTTTTAATATCTTGTAGTTTTCAAGTATAGGTTCTTCACATCTTTTGTTAAGTTTATTCGTACGTGTTTCATTCTTTTTGTTGCAAATGCAAAAGGACTGTTTTATTTATTTTTTTCATTTTTTTTTACTGAAAATTTATTGTTAGTACATAGGAATACAATGGATTTTTATACATTGATTTTGTATCTTTCAACTTTACTGTATTTGTTTATTGTTTCTAATATTTTTTGTTTGAGTCTTTAAGGTTTTCTATATAAAGAATCATGTCATGTGCAAAAAGTGACAATTTGACTTTTTCATTCTCAATTTGGATGCCTGATTGCTCTAGCTAGTACTTCCAATACATAAGAGTCACAAGAGCAGACATCCTTGTCTTTTTCAAATCTTAAAGGAAAAGCTTTGTTTTTCACATTTAAGTATGATATTAGCTGGGGGTTTATCATGTATGGCCTTTGTTAGATTAAGGTATTTTCTTTCTATATCCAGTAAGTGTTTTAATCATAAATCTATGCTGTATCTTGTCAAATGCTTTTTCTGCATCTATTGATATGATCCTATTGAATCATCCTTGTACCCCAGGAATTGATATTTAAATATCAAATAAAGTTTGGATTCGTGAATAATCTCCTCTGGACATGATGTCTTATCTTGTTTTATATATTGCTAAATTTGATTTTCTTGGACTTTATAATGTATTTTCCTACATTCATGTGAGATATTGATCTATAATTCCTTTTTCCTCAAATATCCCATTAGATTTTCTTTTTAATGTTAATCTGATTTCATAAAATGAATTGAGGCAATTTTTTGAGATACTATGCCTGTCTGTGCACCTATGGTTATCTTTATGAGGAGATTTTCAATTACAAATTCAATTAGTTCCACTTTTATGTTTGTTTCGATAAGGTTTTTTTTTTTCCTTTTGATCAATAATGCTGTGCATTTCATTTACGTTGCTAATTTATTGCTGTGAAGTTATTCCTAATATTTTTTTTATTCTCTTTAGAGCTTATAGGATCTGTAATGATGGCTCATTTTTCATTCTCAATGTTGGTAATTTTTTCATACACACACACACACACACACACATATAATTTTTGATAATTCTTGCTAGGTTTATAATTTATATTAAACATTTTAAAGAACCAAATTCTAGCTTTGCTGATTTTCTCAATTTTTGTCTTTCTACTTTTATCTTTATTAATTTTCTTCTACTTCCTGTGTAATATTCTTCTTCTTTTCCCATAGCTTATTTACATGGAAAGAAACTATAGCCACAGGCCAGATGTCTGTTCTTTGAAATAAAGTTTTTGGAACACAGATACATTTAATCATTTATATATATATATATTTACAGCTGCATTTGCTTTACAATAGCAAAGTTGAATAGCTGCTATGAAGACCATGGACCATTAGCCTAAAATATTTATTCCCTAGCTTCTTAAGGAAAAGTTTACCAATCCCTGGCTTAGATCACTACCTTCGAGTATTTCTTTTTAAATATAAACCACTAATGATATGAAATATCCTTTAAACATCATTAAAGCTACATCCTACAAATTTAATATCATGCTTTCATTTTTATTCACCTCAGAATATTTTCTAATTTCTATTGTCCTTTCTTCTTTGATTCTAAGGTTATATAACTATATATAAATATATATACACATATATATGTATGTATATGTATGTATGTATATGTGTGTATATATTTATATATAGTTACATAAACATATATATATATATATATACACAACACATATATGTGTGTATATATATGTGCAAGACTTTATTTGTAAATAAGAGAATTTTTGTCAATTTTTTAATTCTTATTTCTAGTTTTATGTTGTTTAGGTACAACATGCTTTATGATTTAAATTTTTGAAATGTATTGAGACATTATATGACCTAGCAAGAGTTTTATCTTGATAAATGTTACAAGTGTACTTTAAAATAATGTGTATTCTGCAACTGTTAATTATAATGTTCTGTAACTTCTATTAGATTAATTTGGTTGATAATATGATTCACATTTTCTATATGCTTACTTGCTTTTAGTCTACCTCTCAATAGCTGAGAGTATTAAAATATCCAAATGCAATATTAGATTTGTCTATTTTTCCATTTAGTGTTGTCCATTTTTGCTACATATACTTTGAAACTATGTAATTAGGTCCATGAACATTTAGTATTTTCATGCCTCTGATGAATTGTTGCTTTATCACTATATTTTTTAAAAATCTGTGGTAATAGTTTTTGTTCTGAGATCTACTTTTTCTGATATAAATATAGCCACACTAGCTTTCTTATCATTGGTGTTTACATAGTATATCTGATTCCATACTTCCTGTCTATTTGTATTTTCCTATCTGTATTTTTGAGATGTGTCTCTTTTAAACACAATATAGTTAGGTCATTCTTGCTTGCTTGCTTGCTTGCTCTTACTATCTTATTCTGAAAATGGCTGTTACCTAGTTGGAGTATTTAACCCATTTACTTTTAATGTTAAATATTATAAACGCTTTTGTTTAAGACCAGCACCTGGCTATTTGTTTCTTATCTATATCATTTCTTCTTTGTTTATGACTCTCATTTTCTGCTTCATTTTGGATTACTTATATATTTTTTTAGTATTTTATATATATTTTAGGTTCTATTTCTACCTCTTTGTTTCATTGATCTATTTTTAGTTGTTGCTCTAGAAACTAGAATATGCATGACTACACTAGAATACAGTGCCATTTCACATACAGTGTAAAAATCTTACCACAGGATAATTTCATTTAGCACCCCATCCTTGTTGTTATTTTTGTAATATATTTGCAGCAACATATGGTAAACCCCCACAACACAATGCTGTTACTCTTTAGCTTGGAAAACTTCTTTTAGCATTTTGTGTAAAGCAGGTTTTTCACATTCGTTCACATCCTAATTGGACTCAGAACTGGGTACCTGTTTTTATTATCATAGAATAATATCTTAGCCCCAAATAATTTAGCCGTATTGCATGCCAAGACCTAAGTGGCAAGTTTATGTGAAAGTATTTGAGGAAATTCAGAACACCTAGAGATAAAACTAGAAAGAGTAGATAAACTGTAGTAGTAACCAGATGACTGAATACTCAATGCAGAGGGCTGTGTTATATTTTAGCAATTGTCAGTGTCTAAGGAGAGTCAGCTTTACCGGTAAGGATATGTTATTAGAGCTTATAGTTAATGATAATGGTTGGGAGCATAAAAAGGATAGAACCAATGATTAGGGAATCCGCTATATTTAAGTTGTATATGCCTTATCTCATAAAACTTATTTAGTTCTCAAAAAAAAAAAAAAAAAAACTATGCAGGGCAGGTTTTGTTATTATTTCCCAGATAAAGAAGTCAGGCATCTGAAGATTGATTTATGGTGGTCCATATGGTTAGAGGGGACTCCAGCTAGCAATGTGAATGTCCTGAGAAGTATTGTCCCGAATTATGAGCTTAATAGAAACAGAGTAGCATACCAGGGTTCCAGTTAAAATAAACTAGATTTCAGACCAGTTATCAAATCCATTGTGACTTCGCCCAACATCCTCATATGAAATTGACACAGGTAGAATAGAACTGGGATAAGGTCATAGCTCTGTAGTCAGAATTATGCAGGGCTGACTAGACATTGCAGGTTAATTTTATTTTTGGATGAGGATGAGACTCCCAATGTCTTGCTTTCTTTTTAAAAATCTGGTTGGCACTAATTGAAAACATCAGAGCCTGTAGCAAAGAATTGTGGGAAACTGGGAATCCCCATAAAACAGGCTTCTGAAGCCAGACACAGAGCATTCAATTATTCTCTGTTTTAGAAAAAAAAAAAAAAATTGCTAGGTAATTCTTTTCTAATAGAATTCTAGTTTATCTTTAAAGATATCCACAGAATATTTGCAAAATGTTCCTTTATATAGTGCTTCTAATAGTACAAGTAGTCATAAACACTGAAAGCAGAAGATATGCCCCCTTTCTCTTCCTCACCAAAAGCTACTTTACAATTTGATTTTATTTCCTTTAGTTCTAGCTCTACCAGAAGTAGAGTAAAAATGCTCACTGTCCTTTTATACCCCTTCCCAACACCCTTTACCTGCATTCTAAATTTTATTTTTCTAAACTTTTAACTAGAAGTTCTGATTTCTTACATTTTGATAATTTTTATATTCTCCATGTGGGATATATACTCTTACTTACAAGCAATCCTAACTCATCCTATTATAATCTACTTTTTTATGAGATTCTATAATATTGGAAAAAATATAAACTAAAATAAGTCTATGAAACCAAATCATAGACTTTCTGTGTTTCTGTTCATGGCAGAGGCGAAAATCATATCTGAGTATCAAGGCCATAGCAACTTGGGCAAAGAAAAAGCAAGATACTGCAGTTGTCTTACAGGTTTATTACTGTAATGAATCACATTTATGAAGGCATTACAACGTTATTAACAGTTACAATATAACAGTGCAGAGTGGTCTATCCCAGATACTCAATATATAACTATTTTATTACTGCAGTGGACCAACATTACAATTAACTAAGGAAACAGGGTACATATAAGTTATTTCAAAACAACAAAAAAATGAACTACAAAAGGTCAACTTTCTGGACTAGTTTAAAAGTGCATTCTTATAAGCCATAAATATTTATATAGCCATTAAAACATAGTACATGAACCCATAAAAAAAAAATGCTTATAGAATGAATCCTTAATGTGATAAAGCATTTTGGTTTTATCTGTGCATAATGAAGAAATTCAAGTTAAAAAAATATATAAGAATAGTTTTATTCATTTAGCAATATCTCTGTCAAAAAGATCTTGCTATCCTGTCCATTGATCATTTTTCATCCCACCCCAAATCAGTTTCAGTGATGCATGTCTACCTCTGGACTGATTCTCTCAAGCTCCATTTCCTTCTGCCAGCATAAATCTCCACAGATGGATGACAGCATGTTACCTTGTGTCTTATCTCTCTGTTTTGCACACTCAAATGCCTTCTCTTGTCGTAAAGGGGGAACTTTGATGACAGATTATAGGGCCATGATATCACTTTGTAATTTAACATCATTGTTTCTAAGAGTCTAACATTAATCTGCAGTGCTCTTTGAAGGAATTGCTTGCTGTTAGCATTGACTCAACTATTTCTTCTTAGGAGTGGAGAAATTCCAGGATTCATTAATCTTCAAACACATATCTTAAAAGCTTTGTGTTCAGCAAATCCAAGTTATATTTTGAAGCTTTTTTTTTTTTTTACCTTTCAAACCTTTTAGTGTTTAAAGGAAATGTAATCAATAGCTACTCTTCTTACTTCAATTTTAGATCAATAAAATGTATGTGTTTTAAGTTATTTAATATGCTCAAATATTTAATTATATAAATAACATCATTTGTTTTATATGTGATTTTTTAAATTCTCAAAAATTTACTTGTACTACCATTTCATTTTAAAACTCAAATTATGAAATGTTCTTAGTTAGAAAGGTTGACTTTACATATGTGATAATTCTGCTTATTGTGGTCTTTTCTGGAAAAAACATCATGATGTCTAAAGAATGATTTAAACTCTAGAAATTAGTGCTTTAATACTGAACTTATTCAATGATTCACCTTAGAGGTACACATGGTCCTGGCTGTGATGAGTTACATATTCAGTTTTAGGTATAAATTTTTATGCTTGCAACAGGCTGATAAGACTAACATGTAAGGTAGACAATTGAACAAAGCCCTGTACACTCAATTCTAGCCTTAGGTACCTAGCATTTTCCAGCACAGATGGAATTCTGACTAATGGACACCTGACTTTAAACCTGAAGAGATGAAGAGGATAGATAGTGAAGGTTTGAAGGAAGAGGAGAAGCCTAGCACAAATTCTCTAGTTCTCAAGCCAACAGGAGAATAACTACCTGGCTCTCGTCTCCTATACCAATAGATGCCCCCTCCTATAATGTCAGTATAGTTCTCTTACCATTAGTTTGAACTCAGAGGAGGCCACATATGCAACTGTCACAGTTAGGAAAATAAAAATAGATCTTAGCTCACTGGTAATAGAACTTCCTTTTTGACAGCTAAGCTTATGTTCCAGCTTTCAAACCACCAAATATATTTTTATAATGCAGTAGTATTTGGCTTTTGCTAACTTGTTATTCTACAGCCAACTTTTAAATTATATAAAGGCCCGGTCTGTGCTTCATACGGTTTATATAACCTCAAGGTATCTGTCTTGTTTCTTCACTTTTTGCTGGGGGATGTATTTTTTGCTTCATAAAAAAGAAGATTCCAAATCATAAATAGTTCTTCGACTTTGCTTACATATGTTTAACTTATATTATCTAAGTCTTAATTGTTTTTTCTCTTCATTTAGAAGACATTTATTCCTGCACTATTCCCTCCTTAAGAACAGCTAATTAATACTTAGAGCTAAGAACAACTCTTCAGTGTTACAGTTTCCTTGCTTTCTGAATGGAGAATGGATCCCAGAATTGGGTTCTTTAAAATTATTGTTCTCCCTGTGTGTTTTGAGGGAAGTAGGGTAGGGAGTTTTTAACTCTTTTTTGATAGGAAGCTTTATTCTTTCTTGAGTTCAAACTAAAATTATTTCTCAAACTGTGAAACTTTCAATTATAATATTATAATACTGTGATACCGTTAAATATTTCCATGGCAACCATAGCCCAGTGTGGGCCCACCCTCCACAGCAGCCCTTAGAGGTCAACGTTGTCAAACTCCTGTGTGTCACAGATGAGGAACCTGAGAATGAAAACAGTTAAAGGACTCTTCCAGGTTTAATCAGCTGGTAAAGACTTCTGTGTTTGAGCCCAGAGCTTTTTCTATAAAACTCTCAGCTGATTTTGGTAATGGCGGCATTTTGGTTTTGTATATGGAATACGATAGTTTCCTTTTTCAGAAGTGGAAAAGACCAGTTTAAAGACTTATTTTTCTAAAGGAAAGTTATCTCTTTAGCAAACATAATTCCTTTTCTGTAATATAATAGTTGCATAAAAATAAACCAACCACCCAAGGACAAGACATCTGCTCCTTAATCAGTTGTATTCTTGTTTAAATGAGAGACTTCGCTGCAGAGGTGGCATAAGGGGAGGAACAGACTTTATTGAAGACTCTAAGCTATAACAGAAATGGAAAGACAAATTATTCTAAGTCAAGCAAATTTCATTGCTTAGTTCTAAGTAAAATTCAGAAGGAAATAAGGCAAATTATTTGTAAAAATAAATAAATAAATAAATAACAACAAATATTTGTATTCTAGGAAAGCTTCTAGCACTGCAAATTTCCACAGATGTCTCTTATCTGAGAAGTCCATTCCTTTTTTTCCCCCATGTTTATACATTTTCTTATTGCTTTCTATATTAGCCAGCAAATGCATAAAGCTGCTGGCAACCAAGATTCCCAATATTGAGAAATTCCAATTTCTCTCTCTCCCTTTTTCTTTCTTTCTCTTCTATGCACATGCATATGCACCACACACACACAATAAAAGAAGAGGCTGGACTAATTCCTGTTCTTCTGTTTCCAAAGTTTGAATCTATTTTGACCTCATACATCACAGGTACATGCAAAATACAATAATTAAATAGCACCCGCACTGGACTGTACCTTTGTTTCCAGGTGCCCCTAAATCTGCTAGAGTCTCTCAGAAGTGGTTATTGGGGTGGCTGGGGCTTGTATTTATGCCATTTAACTTTTAAAGATATATGAAAGAATAGAGCTAAAATGTCTGCCTAATTTTTTAGTGTTTTAAAACTTGCAATTCTTTGCAAGAACAAATTTTTATTTGTTATACTTTGGGACAATACTGGCATAAAGAATCAAAATTTGCTGCTCTGTAATTAACTCAGCATATTTCACTTACTATTATAACTTCTTAAAACTTTGTTTCCTTCCTTCCTTTTTTCTTTCCTTATTTCTTCTCTCTCCCTCTCTTTTTATCTCTCCCTCCTTCTGTTTATCCCTCTTTCTTATCTAATAAAAAGTGCTTCTCTAGAGTAAATTATTATACTCTGGATGATCCCAGCCACAAGTGACATTATGTGGAGAATTAGCAAAGAAACATTTAGATTTTTTATTCATGAAAGAATGAAAACTTCAAATTAGCAAGTTAAATTTTGACAGGACTTTAATTTTGATATTCTTTAAATTTCAGTTTTATGTTTCTAATCACGTTATATTTTGCCATAGCTTTCTCTAGATAATGGTTTACCAGATGACACTTTGCATCCATTTATCAGATAGAAAATTTAAGAAAAAGTTTACTTTAAGAAAGAATTAAAGAAATCTAGTATCGCTATGAAATTAAACAGGTTCTAAGAGAAATTAAACTTTTCTTATTGGACCTCCATGGTCATAGTACAACATTTGCATTACAAATTAATGCGTTCTGATTTCGTACTTTCCTACGTTAGTATCAAGGTGAAAAGATTGGTCATCAATATATGTACAACTGTCTTTACCATTCTTAGGAAACATGAATATCCACAACTGCTAAAAACTAGACTCCAAGGCCTCTCATGTGGAAAACTTGGACCTATTTTGACTGAGTACAAAGCAATAAACCCTCATTTTTTTTCCATCAAAATATACATGAAGAGTGATAGAGGACACTTTTGGGACTTATTTTTCCCCATGGACTATTGTAGTTATTTGATAACATTAAAGAAAAAACAAGTGAGTGACTGGAGACAGAATATTAGCAATATAAAAGTAATAATAATAAAAACTTGATAGTATTTAATAGAGATAATGGGATGATTAGTGCTCCCCAAGCAATATGAAAGAATTTATAATTATCTAATTTTAATAGGCACCTCAGAGTACAGAATACCTGATCTGGCATTTTTTAAATAATGGATAAAATATATAGGTAATATAATGTGAGTTAGCTTTATGCATGTGTAGTCTTCACAGATTTTTTTTTTTTTAATAGAAAACTGATTTCTCAAAGCATTATTTTTTATCATGGAAACAAAAATACTGTAAATATTTACAATTCATCCTTAGGTTTGAAAATGAAGTTCATTCATTAAGTAGGTGAGTAATTCTATTTTTAATAAGGAATGCCTTTTTAACTGTTTCATCTTGTTGTACCTATATCATGTTACATCCAACTTTATGTGCTTTATGTCTACTTTTGTTACTTGAGGCTATATCTCTTTTATTATGGTAAATTATGGAAGTGAACAAAAAAATTTATGTAGTGAGTAATTCATGACAATGAAATCCTTTGGCCTTATTTCTGCCAAGACTTTGCATCCACTGTTGGTAACACCAAATTTAAAAATAATAGGCAGAAGTGGTTTTGTACCATTTCCTGAGAATACCTCTTTTTCATGTTTTGTGTAAAAGCAATGGACTGAGAGCTCTTCAAGGCACAGCTGATGTCAGCACAATAGAGAAGATAGATTTTAAATCTATACTCCCTTGTCCTGGCTCACTTTTTCTGCATAGGTGGAAGCAAAGTTACCTGATACGAATAGAGTTTATTTATTCCTAGACTCTTGGTACTTGTGTTTATTTAAGGAAAAAAGTTCCCGTCATATCTTTTTGTAGTTATCCCTCCAGTAGCTGAATTCAGCCTTTCACTTTGAATGTCAATAGACACAATCTAGTGACTTAAACCTACCCGCATTCTCCTCCAGTGTAAAGTTCATGGGATTATATCAATTCTGAGTCTCTATTTGCCCAATCAAAATGAAAGGTAAATTCAGGCATTATCTAACCATTCAAGAAACAATTGCTAAATAAATACTACGTGTCTTTTTTAGATCTAGGGGATACAGAATGGCAGTGTTTGCTTTCGGAGATGAGCATAGTCTAGTGGAAAAGGCAGGTAGAGAAGAGGTGAATTATATCACTAAGTACTATGTAAGTACTCTAAGAAACCTATGAGTAAAGTGCTATGGGAGATTAACTCTGACTAAAGAATTAAGGAAAGATTTGTTTAGGGCAAGATGGCTGTCATGAATTAGATTGAAGGTGTCCTTCATTCCAAATTCACGAGTTAACCATATGTATCTTTTCCTGAGCACCTTATTATGATGATAATCATTATGCCAGTCACTTGCTAAAAAACAACACAAATTTTAATAGTTGAGTTTACATATAATTAGGAATTTTGCATATTTTAATCATGCATTTCTATTTTTTAATGTGTATAAATCCTAGTTATTTCTTAGATTATAATTTGTGTTGTTTTTCAGTTATATTTAACTTTTATGTTCTCTAGGACAGTTCATTTAGGATGTTTCCAGCATTTAATAAAAAATGTTAACTAACTGATTTTGAAATTGGGGCGAGGAATGGAAAGGAATAATCACTTGGTTGGGAGTAAGAAATCCCATTTTCTAGCAGCTTCATCAGTTTCTATGTTGTGATTTGGACAAAGTCATTCAATCTACTGTGTTCACATCTTTAAAATGTGAAGTTGGATAGCACACTGAACTAAAATTCAAAAACCTAATATCCAGAGTGTTGTACTTGAGAATTGTATAGTAAAGACTCCTCAAAATTCACTGTTCAGTAAAAAAAGGAAAAGAAAAAAAAATGAGTGACAAATATTGTCAAAATTAACTCTTTTTAAAACTCTGGAAATTGTATAAAAGCTTGCAAATCCAAGGAATATTATTGGAGAAAAACAGTGAACTCTCAGTAAGACTAGCAAACTTTGTGTTGTTTTAACTTGCCCTCTTTCCAATTTCCTCTTCCAGGATCTGCAGTGTCTTTGATAGTACAGTAGCTGTGGAAACATGTTGTCTGGCAGCCACTGAATGGGCAGAATAGGGCTGGAGCTCACTAAAGACCTCATCCTCAGAGAGTTGTCTTTATTTGATCTTTACGACAGTTTCCTGAAAAGCTTTGCCATCAGGAGTTGTCTCTCTTTGACCTGACTCAGTACTTGTTCTGTGCATACAGCCATATTTCTCCATCAACCTTATTCTTAGGGTATTTGTCAAAAACAGTCAGCAGCAATTTGTGAATATTGCAGTTGCCTAAGGTGGCGATGCCAGTTTGGACTCAAAACAAGCTGACCAAAAAACTTAGAATATTGGAATATGAAATATCCATAGAGGACTTTGGAAAGCCCTTCTAACATATACCTGGGGATCTACAAGGACACATAGGCAGATCTGTGCTCATGCTTAGGAAAGACCTGAAAAAGAAGTATCATTTCACCTCTGGCTGACCTCAAGGCTCTGTACCAGTAGGAAATGAAGGCTAAGGCAGCACTGCGAGCTGTCTGATTTGTTTCAATATGTCCATAGAACCTCTTTGGCAAAGATGAAGAGACTTAATAGTTCCTGGTATTTAAGATGAATTTTTATGATGAATTATTTTTGATGAATTATTAATTTATTGCAAGTAGGTAGATCATAGCCAATCTGTTGAAATCCAAACACAAAGAGAATAACTTTAAAGCAGCAAGAGGATGAGAACTTGCAGTTAGGCAGCAAATGGTTTCTTTCAATTGGGTCTAATCATATTAATGCTGATAATACTCAATATGCATGGAATAAACAGATTCTGATTCAGCTCTACAAAAATTAGGGCATGTAAGAAAAGCAATGTTACTGATATATTTTGTGTAAAATTGTTTTTCTGTAAAACTATGCAAAGTACTTTTAAACCAATATATCATGAAAAACTTGTGTAGCCAGTATATTTAGGAAGCTTAGCAGGTATTTAGAGATCATAAATACCCTGAATTGCCACATGGAGGCCTTGCTCCAAAAGTGACACTTCTCAGGAAAATGCTGGTTAATCATACTATTTTGTCATTAAAGAACAAAAATTCAGCTTCCTTTGAGGAGATTGAGAGGGCCCACATAACAGATTACCTCATTTTGACCAGAATATTCCAGATTGCCCAACTGAGATAACATTTCTAGAGAAAGTTGAAACTGCAATTAGGTCAGGTATTAAGTTCAGATTTAGTGTCATGGGCTTTAGCACAAGTGACTCCATTTGGAGTCTGTGGTTTTCTCTTTAACATTTTTCAAATTAGGTCATTAATCAAAATTATATTTTCTAAGTGCAAAAAGTGAGATTTATAGGACAGGAGATGCTGAAGAAAGTAAGTCCTGATAGAAGAGATAGAAAACTCGATGTTTTCTTCCATTTTTGCAAGTAAATTGATGTGAATTTAAAAAAACAAATTTAGTGAGAGTAAGCCTGTTAGCCTGTCTAGGAAGACTGTTTAAGAATTAAATATTCATGTGCCCTCAGAATTGGCTAAAAAAAATAATTATTGAATCTTCTCAAAGCACTTATTCCATTGAGGGAAAACACACATGGCCTATTATTTAAGGCATTCTGAATTCTTGGTTATATCTGAAATTGTAAAGAAAAATGTATAGTTTCCATTGTTTTAGGTCTTCTGCATGTAATATGATAACTAGAAATGTATAGTTTATGCAAATAAATGTAACAACACATTACATTAGTAAAAATATAGTGAAGTTTAATAGAGGAAAAGTTCTCATTCCTTTTTTCACTGATCTTAATGTTATAGACTTGTTTATCTTTTTTTAAGAATTGGTGAAAATATCAAGGTTGTATGTCTAAACCACCAAGATTAAAACAATGGAAATTTGTTATTTTCAAGATTTCATTCTCAAACTAATTCTAGATATTTTTGGAAATAATTGACAGGTGATAATAGAGATCCATGTTTGGGGTTTATTTTTTTTTATTTTGCTGAGGTTTTAAGGACTTTTGAGCTACTCATGTATAATCATAGGGGCTATACTTTGAAGTCTTTTACTGTAGTAGCATAATTCTTGTCCCCTAAATGAACATTTTTGTTTATTTATTGTTAATTTTAGAAATATCAGAACCTAAAATCATTCTAGTGAAGGGCCTCTAGTCAGGGCTAACTCTTGAGAAATTTATATCTATTGTGAATAAATAAGCTATCAAATTCTGATATAATTAATAATCTATTGTGTTTATAAAACTTGTACTTTAAAAAATATAATTGTAAAATTGGCCTTTTGCATGAGGGGAAGAGAAAAAATCAACCATTTTTAGTATCTTCTGTGTGCCAGTTTTCATTTTAGTTGCAATGTTTATCATTTAAAAACTATAAAATTCTATCTAATGTTAATTATAGATCCAGTTAACAACACAAAAAAAATCTAGTTAAGTAACTATGCTGGGTCACATAGCTAACAAATAATTAAATTTAAATCTGTCTGATTCTCCAGCCCACATTCTCTCCTCAGTTTATAGATAATGCAATTATAGTCATTATAACAATCATTAGGCAACTATATGCCAGCTCTTCTGCATGCATTATTTCATTTAATCTTCATAACAGCCATATGATGTGAGTTTTGAAAAATTAGGTATCAGTTGTTCTGATTTCAGGGCCTGAATTCTTACTGTATCTTCCAGTTTTCCTAAAACCCTAAACTATGTTGGAGTCTGGTATGCTACTTTATTCAAATATACTTTCCGATGTTAATTCCAAATATTTGCATTAAAAATGTTAACTAGTTACATTAGAAATCTGAGTAAGCAACATGTATAAAACAGCTGCTCTGTGCATAGCACTGCAGTGGTGGTCAGTTAATTTTTTTGTTTTTCTTTCTTTGTGTCATAGAAACCATGTAATTAGATTGATTTTGTGTGTGTGTGTGTGTGTGTGTGTGTGTGTGTGTGTGTGTGTGTGTGAGTGAGTGAGTGACTAATGGACTGGCATCATACAGAGTGTGATAGGAAGAGGGGACAGACTCTCACAAGCAAGAAATTTATAGATACATAAAAAAATTAAACAAGTATTTAGAATTTCTTTATTTTAGAAATTACTCTCAAGAAATTATAGTTTTTCTGTAGATTACAGGAAAGATCACAATTCTCATAACATTTATTGAACATCTATGTGTCTGAAACTGGTGTATCAGCAATCTTATAGTTTAATAAGCTACTAATAGAATATGTAAATATAGTGGTCACTTGAAGTATTGCCAGTAGGATGAATGATATTGTTATCGGAACAAAGGAGTCTGTCTGCCTGTGTGTCTAAGTCAATGAAATACATACAGGTTTTGCAGCAAAAAATGTGATTGTTTATCTTAGAGAGTTGCAAGTTCTGGAGACATAGGCAAGGAATCGCTCAAAGATCTGGTCGCCTGGGATGTCTTGGGATAGATTATACAGAGGAAAATCCTTAGCCATGGAAACTAAGGGAGTTGGGATTGGGGTCATGGGTGCTACTGATTGGACAGGGCTGGGGTAATTGATCATTTGTGTCTAGATCTGGAATCAGCTATGGTGTCATCAGATCCGATCCCAGTGGCTGGTGGGGCTCTTCTGTCTCTATGGGCCTGGGGCTGAAACACATCTAAAGTTATCCTTAGTATAATCTAAAGTTATTGTCCTCATGATCAGAGACTTGAGGCTTTATTCTTAAAAGATTTGGCCAGAACCTTATGTCCTAAGGCTTAATTAAAGGAGTAGGCATACAAAGGTGGCAGAATAAGGGCGAATAAAGCAAGTCACAATGCCATTATACTAGGCAAAGCCTGTTTGAATCAGAGAAACCCTATCTTAAATGAAGTCTGTGTGTGGTTACAATATGTAAGTATAATGGTCATTTAGAGGAGTTACAGATTAAATCTGAGTGAGTGGTCAAAGGAGAAAATGCCCTCTGAGCTTGTTTTTAAAGCAATACATTTTCCAAGGAAACAGAATTGAAGATTTTCAGATATGAACTGAGAGCTATAGTCATGGCTCTTTTGGAAAGCATATCATGCTATGGAAATGGAAAGATACTAGGGTTGTATGGTATCTGGAAAGAAAGACTGGAAAAGAAAGAATGAAGTCTTGGCTGTTATGCTATAAAATTTTGAATATGTTCTACAGTTAAAAGGAAAAAATATCCATTACACTTTTGTAGCAGTAAAGTGACTTAATCAAACATATGTTTTAAGTATAAAGATAGAAGAAATTGGAGGCAGAGAGGTTAAATGGGAGGCTACTCTAAGGAACCTGGTAAGAGAAAATAAAGACTTGAATCATTCGATAGTCTCAGAATGGAAGATATGGAGGTTGGCTGTAAAGGGCCTGGGTTTGGGAGAAACAAAGGAATTCTGTTTTTGATGTAGTGAATATCGAGGATGATCTATGAAACATCCATGTTGACAACATTTAGCAGAGAGAACAAGAACAGAAAAGTAAATGTGGGGCCCATGTTTATTTTAATAAGTGTATATGCTCAAAAGATCTGAAGCCAGTGAATAAATAAGTAAAATCAGAGAAGAGTTTTTAGAGTAGCTAAGAAGAGAGTCAAGAAAAGAAGCAAAGAAATTTTAGGAAAGAACTTGTGGGGGATAAAAAAAATGAATACTTTTCCTCCCATCTTCTAAGTTCTTCTAGCTGGGCTAATAATTGAATCGACAGAGAGAGATTAACAGAAAATCAAAGTTTTAATACATGTGCCTGGGGAATTCACATAAGCATGAAAATTCCAAAGACAGTGAGGCAACATTGAGTATATAAGCCAATTTGGACAAAGGAAAAAAAAGGGGATGGGCTGGGGTATTACATTTCAGAAGTGAGAACGGGTGATTTACAGGTGATTGAGAAAGAGGGGAACATACACTACAGGCAAAATCTTGCTGGGCAACTCAGAAACCATGGGACACGGGTATCCTGCTTACAGGCTTAAAGTCTACCTGACTAATCCTAGGGTGAAGGTTCTTCAGGTGATTAAGCCAAGGCTCCCTTCCTAAGGCAGGTTTTTCTATCACAACCTCTTGGGCAGGAAAGTGAGGAGGCCCAAAGGTCCCTTCTGAGTCTTATTTCTTAATAAACAGTTTAAAATCAGTATTCCAAAAAGCAGTTTCAGGATGGTTAATTTGTGATTCCTTTCAATCCCAATAAAGTCTTTATACCATGTAGGGGATGATTTTCTTTCATACCTTTGTCTACAAATGCACATGCTGTTTGCTTACGTCTTATAAATTTCATTGTCACCGCAACAGGAGACTATGACTGCGTCTACTACAGGTAGCTTGCATATTACCACTTCTTCCAAAGCATTCTTATTAAAGGAGGTGGGAAATATCACCCATGTAAATATCTTGTAGCCTAAGAAGATAAAACACTTGCAAAGAAAAATTAGCCAAAATATTGACTTTTGTGTTTTGTAGTTCTAATCATTTCATTTACTTTGACTTCATCCGGTTATCTTCTCTTAGCCAAGCTTTCAGATTCTATGAGGTGATAGTGTTTATTTCCAAGCTAATTTGAATTAAATCTTCAGTAAGATGCCTTGTGGCAATGTATTAAAGATTTTAGCAATTGCTAAATCCTTTACATCTATTGCACTTACTCGTGTAATAATTTAAACTCTTGACAACAAAATCAACATTGAATAAATAATTACACCTCCTTCTCCACATTCTGTTTTCTTCTTGCTTGGTTAATCTTTCAAGAGCTCATAGATCTCTGTATGTCTTTTTGGTATTATAATTTTTCATGATTTACATCACAGTATTTGTGATTGTATCCTAGACTTCCAAATGTTTCAGAAAACTTCTCTGTTTCTTTAACTTTTAGAACTCAAATTGACCTCTCTGCCTATTGCCATATCTTGGTCCATATATTTTTTTGAGATGAAAAACTCACACCAGAAATAATTTTGGCTAGCAGAACTTGTGCTTAAAGTCCTCTATACTCATACATAATAGCACCTAGCATAGAAATCTGTGTGGATATACTTTAACACAGAACAAAATATAACATATATGACATATGAATTTAAATTACAAACTTTCCCTGAAATGCCTCAGTAGGGTAAATCACTATAAGAGCTGTTTATTTCTCCTTCCTCATGGAGATGCCTCCATTCAAAAGCCTACTTAGAGTCAACTAGTGACTGTTCTCTCTGGAGTCCATGTCACCAGCATACAGAGGCTTGTCCCCTTTGTTCAACATGATTTTCAATTTTACACATCTTCAGCCGTTACTAATCTCCACAAAGCTGAAAATTATAGAAGTAAGATGACATCTGCAGAGCCACAGAATTTCAATTCAGTGTCTTTCTATATTCCTTTATATTTCTTGCCCTGTGTTCCTGTATTTCAGCACTGAAATGCCGTATGTTATATATGTATTTTTTGGCCTTACATTTTTATTCTTTTCTTGAAGCAAGGAAAATGTGAACTTAACTGCTGGGATGCCTAGTTTGAAGTAGTTGAAGTGGTATATATTAATGACTTGTAAAAAGCCTAAAGCCAGAATAGTTTTAAACCTCTTTTTATTATACAATTTGAGCTTCAGTTATACCTGAGAGCCTTCTTTACTGTTTCATAAAGGATCTATTCCCCACACCTTCAAATCTTCATTTATTTCTAAGAATGATGTATACATTTGATATGTCATCTTCTTGATTTTGAATGCAAAATAATGTGTGTGTTTATGTGTGTGGTGTGTCTGGCCATCTGTGGTTTCATAGATACCTTAATGAGTATAATATATCTTTAAAGAGTAGCTTTGCTCGTTAGAACAAAAGATGAAAATTATTTTTACGACCCATTTACACTTTCATCTTATCCATACCTCAAGCCTTATTTCTAAGAGTAGCCCTTTACTCATATACAGTGCTTTTGAAGAGGCAGAATGTTCTGTGCCTGAATCCCATGATTGGCCTCACTTCGTATGAAGCGCCTATACCATCTCACTTGGCATTTCAGCATGTGCATCTAATTGCTACTTGCTGTCCACTAGTTTATTTCAGTATTTGCTGGGGAAAGCCTTCTTCTTTTTTATCTGTACACACTGCTACTTTTTAGCTTATCTGTGCCTTGAGCAGTTAGGAATGCAAGGCATGTTGGCAAGGTCAGCACCCAGATAGTCTATTAATGAATGACACTTTTTTGTTATAATGAAATTATTATATTTAAAGAATCCAAGTTTGCGAAATTTTGACGTGTTTTTGCTCAACTGCTCTTTATTAACTTTGACAGAAATTTAGTTCATCTGTTTTTTGTTTGCTCTTAATCCCTCACAACAGTAGTGAAGAAATAAATGGTGCATGTTTCCTTATGAGACTCTCTTTTAGCTTTTCATTTTGATGTTTTCCTTATAAAAAATCAGACAGAACAGAACCATGAGCCCCATGCATCTATAATCCAGTGTAAGCAACCTTCAACTTGTCAGTCCTGCTTCATCCATACCCAACATTCCCCTCTCCATTCTTAATCCACAGCAGTCCATGATCATAAATTATTTCAGTTTACACTTCTATAACAAAAGTTGTCTCTTAAAGAAATGAATAAAATACTGGATTATCCAAAATATTAACAGAAATACCTAGCATCAAATAGCCAATCTGTGCTCAAAATTTTAATTATCTCATAAATGTCATTTTTAAAAATATCAGAATCAAATTCAAATTCATACATTTTAATCGGCTAATGTTTCTTAACTCTTAATAAAACTTTAGAATAGTTTTAGATTTACAGAAAATTGCAAATATATTATAGAGAGCTCCTATAATGGTTAATTTTATATGTTAACTTGACTGATTGTGAAGTGCTGGATTATATATTATTTATGGATGTGACCAGGATGTCTGAATAAGATTAGTTTTTGAATCAGTGGGCTCAGTAGGTTGTTACCCTACCCAATGCGAGTGGGCGTCATCCAGTCCCTTGAGGGCATTAAAAAGAACCAAAAGCAGAGGAAGGAGGAATTTACATGTTTTTCTTAGAGAGATTCTGCGATTTTCTGATTAAATCTCAGTCTTTTAGTGGTCTCCTATCTCAGTGCTGTGGCTTTCAAAAGTCGTTTTCCAGTAGTATATTTTGTTAGTTTTTCACCCTGCTTCCTACCTCCTTCCTGGCTATGTCATTCCCAGTTTACCTTTATAAAATCACTGACCTCTGTTGACTATGCTTTTGTTTGCTTGTTTTCTTTTTCCTTACAACAGAAAGGAAGACTAGTGTCACAGGAATTTTCCCCCTGAGTGGGATTAGGCTCTTGAAATGTCTTTTTCCTTGGAGAGAACTTTTTAAAATTTATTTTTATTTTTAATTTTTATCTCCTCAAAAATGATTTGAAGTAATATCCTTTGACTCCCAGCTAATACTTGTGAGATATTAGTAAGCTTCTTAATCAACTTTGTATACTTTTTATCCTCCTTTTTTGATAGATTACTCTCTGTGTATTGTCAGAGCATATAGTTGCTTCATGTTATAATTCATCTCTAAAACCATATTTATTTACAGTTCTAAAGGTAAATGTATATAAAATATCCACAGACCTCTTCTTTTGTTTCAATTCCAGTTTTACTAGAATATGTTTCATTATTGGCAGTTCTGGGTCTATTTGTCTGTATTTGTATTGTAGTTTTAAGTTATAGTTTTCAAGGCTTTTTTATTTTAATCTCTAGAGAGTTTTCTTGCATTACAACTTTTAGTATTTTTTTGTTCTTTGATTTAGACTTCTTTGTCACAGAATCACATAACATGTGTTTTGATCATTTTGTCTATCTGCTACATTAGTTGTCTTTTTCACATATTTTTTTAAATATATCTTTTCCATCTCTTTGATTTTTAAAGCATTTTTCTTTTTACCTTCTGTTATGTTATGCTTTTATGCTTTTGTGTTTTTTCTATTTTTAGTCCTCAATTCTAAAACAACTTTTCTAATTCTTTCCTGAATTCTGTTTTATCATTTCTGATTTTTTTAAATTCTGATTTAGATCACTCTTCCAAATCATTTATCATTAAAAAAAAAAAGAAAAAGTTTACCTCATTTTGAAAGATTGAATTATAGCGACCCCACCCCCACTCCCGCCCCGTGATGTGCCCATATCTCTAACTCAACTTGTTCCAGATCAGTGTTAATGACCTGGACCTGGCCATTTCTACTGCAAGCCTGAGACAGTATTCAGTATGAGTTATCAAATATTGAATGAAATATTCTGGTATGCTTCAGTCTGCCCATTACCTTTCTTCTGATAACTATTCTATAGGTCTTATCAGATAAGTTCTTTACCTATTTTTAAAGGTTCTATCCCTTGAGGCCTTATCTATTCTGGTCTTGGTTCTGCTGCTTTTAATAGGCAGCAGACAAAATGACTTCACTTCTTTGAGTTTTAGTTTCTTCTTCAATAAAATGTGGGTCATATGTATTTTAGAGAATTATTGTAAAAATTAATAAATGTAAATACCTAACCCAGTACCTCTACAAATGGTAATTACTTTTGTTATTATTGTAATTATTTGACTAATTTTGGTTTAAGTTATGAAATTTCTTGAATAAAAGTGCCCAACCACCTCTTTTTAGTAATGAGAAATGACATTTTCTTCTAGCTCCATAATTACACATTTTTACTGACAATTTAGTTGAATTCTCTTTTAGTATATATTTACATGCGTTTCTGCTTCTCTAACCTAAATTTATCTTCTTTATTTTATTATTTGCTACAATTGTATTTCTATTACTTTTTAATTTTTTTTTTCAATAAAACAAAGTTCGTCACATGCTGAACACTTGCTCAGTTCTGAAGTTCTGCCAAAAATAGAAGTGCTTAAAAACACTCTCAGAAAGCATGCCATACATGTGGATAAAATAAAGAGAAGGGCAATGTGAGTAGAAGTTGAAAGGTTTGTTTTTAGAGATCTCTTTAAGATAACTCTGCACTTAATATGGATCTTCTCCCCACTCTTGTAACATGTAGTCTTCCCTTGTTTTTATTTGTCTTTTATAAAATTTGATTTTAAGTGCATTTTCCTTTCTGCTCTTTTATTGCTTTAGTGGCTTTGACTTGGAGACACAGGGAATTGAAATGAATAAATGAGAGGGGAGATATCCAGATATCTCAAAGGAGAGAAGAGGCTACTATCTAACTGTTCTGGAGAGTCCTGTCTACATCAGACTAAGCTTGATGAGGCATAGTATACATGAGCCAACTGAATTATGTAACCAAGTTCACTGATAGCCTTTAGAGAAAGGTTGATTTGAGTTCAGGGCCCAAATAATGAGGTAGATTTTTGTTTTGTTACTTTTTTATTTTTAATTACTTACTTTAAATAAATAAATAAATAAATAAATAAATAAATAAATAAATATTTATTTATTTATTTATTTAGATGATGGTTCAAATATTCAAGTTTAGTGCAGTTATGGTTGTGCATATTGTAGGTATAAAGTAGTGATTCTTTGTCCTGGTCATGCATTACGTTATCCCTAAAAATATGGGCTCCACTCTCCAACAGTCTGATTCAGGAAACTGAAAAATACAGTCATAGTTATTAACATCTAGATTTATTTTTAGCTATGAACTTGCTAGTTGGGTGGACTTAGGCAAGTCGCTTAATTTTTCTGAGACTTTTTTTTAATGAAACGATGGTAATAAAATGCATGTAATAGTTTTGGAGAGCTTTAGCACAGAGTATGTACTAATGGCAAATATTAGTATTCCTTAAAATTATTCAAGTTGTGGAACTTGACTAAACCAAGGTGGTGATTTGTGAGACTATAACTCAAAGACAACTTTAGAGCATGTATCTTTTGGGTTCCAATCTTTTACTCTCATTTTCAGAATTTTAACTGAGTCACAGTAATAGATTTGACTGTATCGGTGGCATTTGAAGTAATTTTCTCTCTCCATCTCTCCACAAATATTCAATAATAGATCAAAGAAAAAAAATCATAGACCTGAAATTAAATTCTAGCACATTCTCCAGAAGGGAGATGCTACTAATACTTACTGTGACAGGCTGTTCTACTTCAACATGTTTGCTCTCTGGGTAACAGCCAAGCCTCCTGTGAAAAAGAGTGACCTCGTGGGTGTCATACTTTAAGAGGAGAAATGATTATAGTTATCTTCACAGGTTTCCGATGTGTGTGGATTTCATGTACTTATCCACGTATTTTGTTAACGGTTCTCACTGCAATAATAAATATTTTGTTTTGAAACCATTTTCTTTTTTTTTCAATTTCTTATGTCAGTGAGAGAAGATAAGACTTTGTAGAGGACATAAAGGTATATAAAACAGAGATGCATTTAAAGATTTATATTGTTTTTATAATATTACATACTATAATATGTCCAGAAAGTAAATTTGGCCAACTTATAATAAGCCAATTTTAAAAAAGTATTCAATAATAATCAATTGTGTGACCCTATTAACAATTAGTATTGTAAGGAAGTAATTACTTCAGCAGATGTTTTGCTTATCAAAATCATCCTATCCCCAATATATAAATAACAACCCCATTATCATATTTCTCACCTTGTAGGAGATCCAGTTCTAATATTTAATTTATTTTTTTTAAATTCTACAAGTTCAAACATTATCGATATCTTTTTCTCTTTTTATTATGTCTAAGGTAATGTCCACTATACTCATTACATTTCATTTTATCTCTATTCTGAATTTTTCTAATGTTCACCGACAAGTTTTTCCATTGCCACTTTTCTATCCTTCTCTTTTTCTTCCTTCTCATTTTTTAATTTTACATATATTTCTTAGAACATAAAATCTTTTGGTTTGCCATTCTATTTTTCCCCCACCTTTACCCTTTTCCCTTTTCATTTCAATTGAGATTTAAATTGCTGCTTTTGCTCTCAAGAAAAGACATATTTAAGAGTTTATATCCTTTTTCACTCCATTATCTTTTGTTTCCATTTCTAATTTATCTCCACTTATATTTTTATATTTTTTTCTGCACTCTCCCATCTCTATAACTTTATTTTTTTTTGACTTATAACTTCCTAATTCAAATAATATAGTCTTTTATTTTCTTTCTACATTGGTTGTGTTTGATTTTTTTATTTGTAATTTATGTATCTGAGGCAGAAATTGATTGATAACAGGAGAAGAAATGAGGCTAGACTTTGCTTACCTGAGTTTTGACCTAGAACTACTGAGAACACAGGTGTTGATTTTAGAAAGACCTGAGTCTGGATATGGACAGTCCATTCACTAAGTGTTTGACCATGGACAATGTCACCTCTTAGTCTCAGTTTTCTAATCTGTGAAAATGGGTAGAAAATTTGTGAATTGTATGATTGTAGCAAAGTCCTGAATGTTGACTGATGTATAATAGGTGCCCAATCAATTGTTATTTTATTTTTCGATGACTTCTCATAGTTGCATTTCACAAATTCAGCACTGAGATATTTAAAAAATGAGTTAATTACTAAATTTAGATCTTAGTTTCCCTTTATATTCTTGAAGAGTACGTTTACCTTTTTAAGAAACCACCAGACTGTTTTCTACAGTGGATGTACCATTTTGCATTTTTACCAACAACGAATAAGAGTTCCTGTTGCTCCACATCCTCCTCACATTTGGTGTTGCTACTGTTTTAGATTGGGGCCATTCTAATAGACATGGAGGGGTATCTCATCATTGTTATTTGCATGTCTCTGATGACATATATGTGGAGTATCTTTTCATATGCTTATTTGCCACCTTTATATCTTCTTTGGTGTGGTGTCTGTAAGGTATTTGGCCCTTTTTTAAATCAGGTTATTTGTTTTCTTACTGTTGAGCGTTGAGTTCTTTGCATATTTTGGATAACAGTTTGAATATCAGATGTGTCTTTTGCAAATATTTTCTCCCTGTATGTAACTTCTTGTTCTCTTGAATTGTCTGTTGCAGAATACATATTAATTTCAATTTAATTTCAATGAAGTCTAGCTTATCAATTATTTCTTTCATTTATCACGCATTTGGTGTTGTGTTTAAAAAGTCATCACTATACTCATGTAATCTTCTAAGAGTTTTATATTCTTGTGTTTTACATTTAAGTCTGTGATCCATTTTGAGTTAATTTATACAAAAGGTGTAAGGTCTGTGTCTAGATTTATTTTTATACATTTGAATGCCCAGTTATTCCAGCACTAATTGTTGAGGAGACTATCTTTGCTCCATTGTATTGCCTTTTCTCCTTTGTCAAAAGGCAGTTGTCTATCTTTGTGGGTCTGTTTCTATTTCATTGATCTATTTATCTAATCTTTTACAAATATCACACTGTCTTGATTACTGTAGCTTTGTAGTAAGTCTTGAAATTGGGTAGCATCAGTCTTCCAACTTTGTTTTTCTTCTTTTGTATTGTGTTGGCTATTTGAATCTTGTCTTTTCATATAAACTTTAGAATCGATTTGTCTATATCTATAAAATAACTTGCCAGGCATTTGATTATAATTTTGTAATTGCTTTTAATCTATAAATCAGGTTTAGAAGAACTGACATCTTGACAATGTTGTCTTTTTATTTGTAAACATGGAATATTTCTTCAGTTTTTTTATTTAATTTATCAGATTTTTATAGTTTCCTTTATATAGATCTTATATATATTTTTAGATTTGTACAAAAGTATATCATTTTTATAAGTGCTATTATAAATGTTATTTTGTTTTTACTTTCAAATTCCACTTGTTTGTTGCTGGTAAATAGGAAAGTGATTGCTTTTGTACATTAACTTTGCATCCTGCAACCTTCTTATAATTACTTATTAGTACTAGGAGTTTTGTTTGTTTGTTTGTTTAGATTTTCTGCATAGATTGTTGTGTCATCTGTGAACAAAGACCTTTCTTTTTTTCATTTCCAATATGTATACCTTTTATTTCCTTTTCTTATTGCATTAGTTAGCACTTCCAGTATGATGTTGAAAAGGAGGAGTGAGCGGGGACATCCTTGCCTTACACCTGATCTTAGAAAGTTCTAGTTTCTCACCATTAAGTATAATGTTAGCTGTAAGTATTTTTGTAGATATCATTATCAAGTTAAGGTAGTTCTCCTCTATCCTAATTTACTGAGCATTTTTTACATGATTGGATGTTGGATTTTGTCACATTCTTTTTCTGTATCTACTTATATAATCATGTGATTTGCCTTTTTCAGCCTATTGATGTGATGAATTATATTAATCAATTTTCTATTGCTGAAATGGGATAAATTCCACTTAGTCAGGGTGTATAATTCTTTTTATAATCCCTAATTTTTAATCCTACTTTAATGTCCATTTTACCTGATGCTATATGGATCTTAGTTAATTAAGGTTTTTATTGTGTTGTTGCTGTTGTTTCTTTATGTATTTGATTTTCAATATATAAAAAAATTGGGGCTACATGATTCTCAAGATTCCTTTTAACTGTAAAACTCAATCATTATTTAATTTTAATTTATTTTTGAACTGACTTTATTATTGTCTTACTTCAGTATAATATAAAACATTTAAACATCTTCAAATTGAGGGAAAAAGCTCTCTTTAATTGCCATCATAGCAAATTTTGAATAATAATTCTGTATATGAGTTATTGGGAGATAATTCAACAGCTCATAGGACTACCCAAACACTGTGTACATAACACAATCAACGAAGTCAAAGACCAACTGAATGTTTTCAGCAGTAAAATTTTTCTGCTTTCCACCAAGAAATCCATGAAACTGTCTTTTCTACAATGATTACTCAATCTCTCTGATAACCAAGATCACATATGTGACATAAGATGTATTACTTATCCACTTGCATTTTGTATCCCTCCCCTAAATGTGAACTCATTAGAAAGGATTTTTTCTTTTTTTCTTTTTATTCTCAGAATATAGAACATCATAGTTGCTCACTAAATGTTTACTCATTAAATAAAAATTGTATTCAAATGTGTAATCATTAATTGCAGAATTATAATTTAAGGCTATATATGTTGGTAATGATGTACCCGTTGAATATTTTCACTGAAATTGGTCATTTTTTTATGATCTTCCCCCTCTTTCCTGCCCAACTTAATAACATAATAAAAAGTTAGAATTTATAGTTTAGTTTAAAATAAAAGTAATTTATTAAAATTTAATTTAATTTGATTCCTAGCCAAAAAAAAACCAAAAAAAAAAAAAAAAAACAGGAAATGGTAACTTGCGAAGAAAAAGTTTCTTAGAGCTTTCTCCACAGACAAAATAATGTAGCTTTAAAGTTTGAGAATTGTGGCTTCTGAAAAAACATCAACCAAAAAACCCCAAATTTTCTCAAATGACCGTAGTTCAAATATTTGTACTTATAAAAGGATATTCTATTTGAGGGAGAGAATTTTTTTAGAAAGCTATTCTTTAAGTATTTACTCTTTCAATTCCTAAATTATATCTGTGCTGTTACTTGCAGTCAGAATGGGTGGAGGTTGAAGGTGGATAGGGGTTCAAACCAAAACTCTCAGATATTTGTTTGCCCACAGTCCACCCTGTTGTACTTAACCCTTTATTATAGTTATGTTGCATTCTGAACATAGTCTTGTCTTTGCTCAAAATGGTCCATGGTTTTGACTGAATCCTTCAATCTTTTGTCTCCTCAGTTCCTTACTTAAATCCCTGGAAACACCTTGAAGATAAGATCTATATATTTTCTCTGTATATCAATAGTGCCTTGTACAGAGCCCAATATATTAAGTGCAGGACAAAAAACTCTTAAATAAGTAAATAAATGAAGTGAATTAATAAAAGAATGAAGCTAGAAGCAAACACAAAGCCCTTTGCTTATCTTTCTGCCTTTGGGCACAATTATACTTAGTCATCTGCAAAGAGCAGAGGTAGATCCTCTTCATAAAGATTATTAGTCCTTACATTTCTTTGTTAAAAGCAGGCACCAAGCTTCAGTGCTTACGAGAAGGGTGATGTCTTTCATGCCTAATGAACACTTTAGGCCTATTTCCTTGTTTTGGCTTGTGTTCCACAGACAAATTACAGAGTTCAGGCGATTATTGAGATAACTCAGGTAATAAACCTACTTTTGCTAAAAGATCCATTACAGTACAAATTGAAAACACCATTCAATAACAGTTTTTATAGGCAGGATTAAAGTCAGTTACCATTTAATTCTTTTTTTTTTTTTTTTGCGGGGAAGGGGTGCAATATGCAAGCCCCTTTGCTAATAGATGTATGTCTCTTTAAATCTCTTCTATTATTTCAGCCTCCAATTTCCTTCTGTAATATCCACAAGTTGTTACCTAAATACATGGAGTTTTACATTAGAATCAATGTTTTAACTTTTACCATTTCTATAATTGTTAATAAATGATGGAGTTGTGTTTATAGAAAACTTTAGAAATAATTGTCCCATTCTCAGCAATGTCCCAAACATAAAGAAACACATAAAGAACCCCCTCAATGGTACAATACTCCTTGAACTCTTGACGACCTTTCAACATTACATACAATTCTGCAATTTGATTTTGTAAATATTTTCTAATTGTGTAGTGAGTAATATTTTCCTAAGAAAAAAAAATCAATAGAGTTTTGTTTTAAATTCACATACAGTACCTGCGAGGCTTATTCAAGGCTCTCTGTGATGTCGGCAGCTGTGAAAGCTATCAGAGTTTGGGGAGGTGGATGGAATATGCTACATAGCAAAGTATCTTATGGAAGGCTCCTGAGTACTATTATATGACACAGTAGGTTTACACACTGCTGACACAGGCCCAGAAAAGATGAGTTTCTGTTCGAGATTGTCAGTCTTTAAGAAGTCAGAAACCAGGGCAGTGCACTAAACCACTACAAATGGAAACAGAAACAGCAGGCCTAAGGAGAATTTTGCCTAAAGACACAAATCACTGCCTTTATCCTCCGATTAGACAGAGAATAACAGTGAATTATAACAAGGCTGCTCCAGAATCTGAGTCAATAATCAGAGTTTTCACAGAGTTGTAATACTTTATAAACACAACTAGAGGCATGAGATTTCACATGATTTTCCCCACTCTGCCTTTTAACATTTTATCAGAGTAAGAGGTGAAGTCTTTCAAATAAGAACCATTGTGATGACCTACAAAAACAAAATAACAATTACGGCTTTCTCTAAAAGACCGATAGCAAATATTAGATCGTTTAGTTACAAGCACATGAAAGAGAAGTCTTTCTTGATATTTTTCTCTGCCTGCTATAGCTATTTTAGAGCCAAATTCTTTTGTCAATTAACTTCCAAGTGTTTGTTTTTTGTTTGTTTGTTTGTTTAACCCATGATAAACAAGAGGAGAGCAAGAATCCAAATAGTATATATAAAGTCTATATATGTTAGTGATATTATTGGTAATGAACTGCATACTTAGCCATTAAGTCATTACTTCTGGCTACCATTTTACTTTCCAAAATATATTGTTTTAGAATATTCCTTGGAGGAAATCTTACCTTTTCTGTTACGATTAACAGTCAAAACTTAGTAGCTATGTGTCTGACACATCTTTGAGGATGTGCAACTCAAAGAGAAATACATCCAGATTCATTTCATAAAAATCTTCTGATGACCTCAGTGATATTTAACAGGCCTTAGAAAATGGGTGAGTGCTTTTTATAAGGCTAAACATGATATTTCACAAAATTGGACAATTATTTTGTATTTTGACTTACATTTAGTTCCTTCCATTAAAAAGAAAGCTATGTATAAGGCATTTTTTCAGATTGACATGAGGGGCTCATGACAGTTTCTTTTGGGACTTGTGACCCAGAAATACTATGAGATGTCATCTACACTTGCCAAGTCATATTATATGATTTAGCTACAGCTATAGGGAAAGGATATAAGTGTCTCTTTTTCCCCAGTGAAGAATTTAACTAAAGTTTCTGTAGTCTTAGCCAGTCAGGCATACTGTACTCTGGTAATGGAATTGCAGTTACTCAGTATTCCACTTAAAGACATCATTAAAATTCTTGTCAGGAAACTTTCACATGGCTGGGAAGAAGGGTCCTTGATGTTGAATGGACAGGAAATTTTTTCTGACACAGTTTGGAAACCAAGTTACAGATGACTGCAACCATAGTCTCACTAAAAGAGTTTGCCAGAAGCAGTATATACTTGATTTAGTTGTTCCTTGTTATCCTGAGATGGTGGGAAATTTGACTAAAGCTGAAGTACTTTGAAATTCTATGCATCATTTCTTCTTTCAGACTTGTTGGATTTTTATGAAAATAATATTTCACTGAGGAAATATAATTCTTCAGCTTCTAGCCGCTGACTAAAAGAGCAAATGAATCTTCCAATAAAACAAAAACAAAACAGAGCAGATGAAAAGCATAATATTTCGAACTAGAGATCCCCATGAGTACCTCAAAATTTCTTTATATGTCATTCCAATACTTGCAAGGTGAGAATATTCTAACAGGGACTGGAGAGAATTAAGGATGTTTCATTGGACATTAGTTCTAAAGAAGTAGGACATTCTGTTCTGAAGGAAGGAATTAATGGTCAGAGTCCAAGGAACATGTGTCTCTTTTTGTACAGCTCTGCTTTTTGTGAAGTCTTCCACAAGGAGTGGGCCATAGTAATTGAGAACTCAGGTAACTGTAAGTGTATGCCTAAATGTTTGATGAGTTGGTAATTGATCAAAAGCTTACTATTTGAAGAGCTCTTAAAGAGCTCAGAAAATGGAAGTATAACTAAAAATAAAATTTAATTGAAATTGTGGAAAATTATTGGCTTCCATATACAACATTCCAGGCAGAAAAATGATTTGGATATCAGTAGAATTAGCGCATAATGTGTACATCCAAATAATTTAAAGTTTCAGATTTTGCTTATTAAATTATGTTTTAAAATAACAAAACTTTTTGAGTAATGAAGAAGTCATTAGTACTATTCAGCAAATATTTCCAGCTCTTTACTTACTAGGAACATACTTCCTTGCCCTTTTATGAGAGAGGTGAACATGTGAGTAGTTCTGGCAAATAAGTTGTGAGCAGGAGTGATGTGTGTTACTTCCGGACCAAAATATTTGATGACTGATACAGAGCATTCTTTTGATGCTGATCCAGAGTTTTCTTTCTTCCACTGTCACGTCTAATCATGGCTGCTTCATCTGCTTGGCTCTAGCATATGAATGATGCACAACAGGACTGTTGACCACCTAAGATAAACCTGTACAAGAAGTTGGAATAAACTTTATCATTTTGAGCCACTGAGATTTTGGAGTTGTTTGACCAATTACAACCTTGCCTATACTGAAATGGATTAAAAAAAAAAGTTTTTGAATTAAAAAAAAAAAGTTCTTTACAGACGAAGGCACTGTGGTCCAAAATTGGTAAACTATTAAGAATTTCAATTTTAGGAGGAAGCTTACTATTAAACAGCCTGTCTAGGAGCCTAGCAACTTAATTTTAGTTCTTTTGGATGTCCTATAATGTTCACTTGTTCTTGAGAGTTAAGTTCGGAATGTTGTTTGTTTAGTCTCTATTCTGAAAGTATCGTGTCAGTGCTTTAGATTTAAGATTATATATATATATAT
>NW_006436298.1:40614644-40637826 GCF_000325575.1 Pteropus alecto
ATACATTGGATGTAGGGGGAAAAGTAGAGGGAGGAGTCAAGCTTGGCTCTCAGGTTTCTGATGGAATAACTGGATTGATGGCAATACCCTTTCACTGAGATACAGAACACTGGCAGAGAACCTGTGTTTTGAATGAAGACTGTAAGTTCACTTTTGGGCATGTTGACTTTGAGTCACCTCTAAGACATCAAAGAGCAGATGTCAAGATGCTAATTATATAGAAAAGTCTGGACTTCAAAGGAGAAGTCTGAACTGGGATATACATTTGTGATTGATCTGTATATGGGATAATTTAAGTCATGTGCATAAATGAGATGGTGGAGGGAGAAAAAGTGGCCTGAGAAAAGGAGAGGCTTTAAGGCAAAAATTTGAAGAGTATTAATTAATGTTTATTATACAGACCAAATGCTTACAAAATAGATATTGAAAGAATGATAGAGAAGGATATAGAAGTAAAATCAGAGGAGTATTGCATAATAAAAGCCAAGGGAAGAAATCTTTTAAGATTTTTTCCATAGCGTTGATGGTGTTAAAAATTCAAGTAAACTGTGTACTATGAGATTTAGCAAAATTGAGAACACTGTTGACTTCAGTAAGCTGTTTCAGTGGAACACAGAACTAGGACATCATTTAAAAATATATGATACTATTTTAAGTAGATTTTTCTCCTCTTCATTTTTAGGTGCTTTTTTGGTTTGTTGCTTTTTTTGATGATGCAGAAAGTACATTTGATGAAATATGAACCGTGCTTACTTAAAATCTTGAAAGCATAGGAGACCACCTAGGAATACTGGATGCTGTAGGCATTAAAAAAAAAAATCTTGAAAGCATTGTAATAGTAATATAGTATATAGTAGATGAAACACTTTCATCTACATTAATTCATAAGAACTCTGAGAGATACATTAATTCATAAGAACCCCGGGATGCTACCTTTATAAACACTGTTTTAAAATCTGTAAGTGAACATCTACTTCATTGCCTTAAAGTAATCATTTATAGAATAACATGGTCTCAATATTGTGCTAAGAAATCAAACAATTCTGAAAATAGCATTTATTTACATGTTATTTATTCAAAAAGTTTATCTGATGATGAAAGATTAAAATGCACATACCTTTTACTAATCCAAAACTGCTTTGGTATTAAATTACTATCTAAACAGTGTGTATAGATATTAAAACTAAAGTCAAATGTTCAAGGGGTCTAGCAAGAGGATTAAGACAAACTCTTTCATTGGATGACATACCACATCCAGCTCCATTTATGTAAATAATAGGCAGAAGAAGATCTGGCTGAGTTTCATCTCCTTGGACAAGAATTTCCCTGGAAACTCATGAAGGGCAGTTGTCCATTTCTAGCTATCTAAATAAGACATCTACAATTAAATCCAGCACATGTGCTATTTCTTCAAACATCTATAAAAATAGCTTTTAAAATATAAGATTAAATGAGTAATAATATTCTTTGAAGCTACTTTCTCTTTGAATTAGCACAAGTGCCATGCATGAAGTCATTTTATAAAATATTTTTAATTAGCGTTTATCATACTGCATTTATGGCAGATATGAATAAAAGGAAATAAATCTAGTCATTGATTAGTATATGATTTAATGTTTTTAAGTTCCATTTTACTAACTTAAAGACTCAAATGAAAGAGTAGTACATATTAGAGTAAAAAAACTAAAGATTGATTTTCCATTTATTTAGTGTCTATTTAAAATCTTTTTTATTTGCCAAATATTTGCAACAGTGAAGTGATCTAATTCATAGTCCCATTTGTTAAATATTTTGATTTGTACAAGTGTCTCTTTCAAATATTCATGCTTGTTGCTAATAATCATTGGAAAAAAAAAATTCTGTCCCTCAAATCCAAATCTAATTTTACTAAATCAAAACCTCTTCTGATTTATGTGGGGGCATATGCTGATTTTAATTTTAGAGAGAAATTTTATCTGAGAGGCAACTGGACATTAACTTTCACATCTTAAAATAAACATCCTAGAAAACAACTAAATCACCCATATTACTGTTACATTCATAGAATAGTCAGAGGATGTTTAATGATAGCAATCCTACAAAAGGTTAGAAAACTAGTAACTATTTAGGCTAGAGTTAGTGACGAATTAAAATCACATAAGTAGAGGATCAGATATCTAAACCTTCAAGTTTATTGTGAGCCTTTTAAAACTTGAAATCCAATGAGAAGAGACATTAAATAATAAAGTTGGATGGATGATTGGATGGATGGATGGATGGATGGATGGATGGATGGATGGATGGATCCTAAATGTGTAAATATATAATATAATTTTCACTTAAAAACTACTGGGAGCTTTTGCTTTATCTGTCTCATTTTAAATTAGCTTTTTAGTATTCTGCTCTGTAGCTATACTAATATATTTAGCCATTCATCTGATAATGAATAATTAGGTTGTTTCCAATGTTTTTTATAAAAAAATTGTTACAAAATGTCACAACGAACATATTTTACATGTTTATATTTGTACTTAAATATAAAAATGTACTTTTAAAATTAAACCAAAGTAGCATATGTACATTTAAAATTTTGACATTGCCAAATTTCTCTCTGTTGAAGTACTAAATTATATTTTCATCTATAATAGGTGAATTATCCTATAATTATCCTACATAATTTTCAACACAACCTAATAGGTAGAATCATAATATAATTGTAACTTTAATTAGTGACATTATATACCTTTTCATATATTTAAGGATTATTTGTATTTTTAAATAAAACTGTTCAATGTCATTTATCTATTTTTTCTTGTGTTTATTAATTTCAGAGGTATTATTTTCATGGAGATTTTTGTATATTAAGAAAATTAGCCGTCATCTTGATATATGTAAAGATTTTTTTTCTCAGTTTGTCGTTTTTGGCATAGTTTATTGTTATATTTTGCCGTTTAGATAGTTTTTAGTATTACATGGTCAAAGCCATTAAACTTTCATGGTTTCTGGGTTTTATATCGTCATTCAAAAATCATCTATTCTCCAATATATTTTTAATTTTTAAAAACTTTCGGTTCACATATTTTATATACATTTATATTTGTCATTCATTTTGAATTTATTTTAGTGTAAGGAATAAAGTAGTAGTTCAATATATATGTTTTTCAAAGTAGCCATTGACAGATATTATATCTTTTATTGAAAAATTAATTTTCACCATTTATTTACAAAATTGCTCTTAAACATGTATTAAATTCACAGAGAAATATATTAATATTTATATACATATCATACATTTAACTTTTGAACTTTTTGTTCTATTTTACACTATTTATGCTTTACTATTGCTTTATAATATGTTTTAAATCCAATAAAGTACTGTCTTCTATTTTTGCATTATTATTTTTCCATGCAAATTTAGATCTTTTTTCCTGGTTCTAAAATCAAAGTCCATTTGGCATTTTTATCGTGACTTTATTAATTGAAATTTACTGCAAAAACTGGCCTATTTATGATACTAAATGTTCCTTCAAGAATGGCATATATAATGGCTTATCTTTTGGGATATATGTCTGTTGTTTTCTTTTCTCCTCATTGTACAGTAGGTTATGTATGTGTTAAACAGTATGTTGTAAGACCATTGTACTCTTGTTCTTCACCCTTGTGATGTACAGTGAACCTCATCTGTGCTGCACTCTCAGCAGATGACTTAATTCTTCATAGAGTAAATAAAAGCCAACAAAATTTCTTCAATTTTCTGCTGCAACATTATTACTTACTTGAACAAACTGTTCCCCCTTTCTTTCAGAAATACTAGAAATGCCCCCCCCACCCCCGCTGAGATCTGCATTACTTGTTATCCAGATGCATCTCTTCTTGTTCTTCAAAGTAAACTGTTTATTGCCTTTGATATCTAAATATTTCCTGTAAATATTTTCAGATATATTCACTTCTTTCCATCTACACTACCATCATTATTGTCCAGGATATGGGCATCCTTTGCCTAGATTAATTGGAACAACTTTCTAACAACTCTGCATGTTATTATATTATATTATAGTTCATGCCAATTTCCCCCTTCCTCCCCAAATCTGTTCACCAATTTTCATTCACAGTGTTCTCGTTCAACTATACATTTTATTGTTATACTATCTTGCTAAAAATCCTTCATTAGGTTCTCATTGGTTTTGGGATGAAGGCCAAACTCCTGATCCTGACTTATAGAAAGGAACCTACACATTCTGACTTATTTACCTTTCTAGACTGATCTTGTTCTAGTCCTTGTGACATTTGGTAGGCTTCCAAGATAGCCAGTTCAGTGTCTTGAAACTTAAATCTAACATGTTCTTGATAAGTGAAAAATTTTTGCTGCTTTTCTCTTTGCCTCTAACTTTCTTCTTTTATTCCCCCGTCTCCAAAGGAAAACTCTCTATTCAGGTAAATTTTACTATTTACCTGACTTACTAGAGGCAATAGAATATCATAATTAAAAGTATAATATGGACAATAAGAATTCCAGGGTTTGAATCCTGGCTCTACCACTTATACACTGTGTGATCTTAGACAATTTCTTAACTGCTCTGAGCCTCAGTTTCTGATTTAACTGAAAATGGTGCTAGGATCTACTTTACAGAGATGTGATAATTAAGAGGTATAAAATACATGAAAGACTTAAGACTCTCAATTGTTTGGCTCTCAATAAGTATCCCATAGCATTAACTTGTCCGCTTATATCCAGCATTGCCCTCTTTCTTCAGGCCATTCTTCACAAAACAGTGAGCTCTTCAAAGCAGAAATTCACTTAAAAATCTTCAGGGCCTATTCAGTTATCTATGTGATAAACAGCAAATTTTTTCCTTTCTTGATTTGACACATATTTGTTGAGAATCTATAAGGCAAGTTACTGTGTGGAGTAATAGTAAAATATTGGTGAACTAAACACATGTCATACACTGCCTTAAAGAGTTTATAAGTCAGTAGAGAAGATGGACCTACTATATGTGTCTTATTCTCTTAGATTCTAAAGGAGAATTTTAGAGTGCTATGAAACAGTGCAACCCTATATCATGAGCCCTCATGGTTTCAAGGCCCAGGAATAGTTTCCTTAGGAAAGTTAAATTTTAGCCAAACCTGATATTATGAACAGAAATTATCAAGGAGGACACTGGTGACCAGTAAAATTAATTTGGCTTTGAGGTTTTTAACATGGCTTATGCATCTTTTCAGGATTTTGCCCCAGTTTTCCTTTCCAGCTCCTTCTGTTATTGCCCTTTCAAAAGCTTTGCTTAGGTCATAATAATTATCTTCATATCCCTAAAGATACCACATTCTTTTGATCAAGCCCTTTCCATCTCTTACTCTCTCCCCTTGGGATGATTTTCTCATCTTTCTTAGGTAACCCACCCTTTCTTCAGGTCTCACGTTGGCTGTTCCTTCTCTGTCAGTGCTTCCTAGACTTCTTAGGAAGTAGAAGTAGGTTCCTTTTTGTAGATTTATGTTTTCTAAATTAGTTTTTTAATACATAGTATCTAGCCTTTCACAAATAACATTGTGCTACAATCGCCTCCTTAGAGTGTAAAGCTCCATGAAGACAAGGAGCTTTATTCTGTTTTGTTTCCTTAGTTCCAAATACAGTGTCTGGACCATTTTAGGTGGTCAAGAAATATTTATTGAATAGGTACATGAATTTAAAATATAAAACTAAAATGCAAGTCATATGTATAATTAGGATGCAATGTTTTCTAATACATTTTTGAGTAATGTAGTGTATGCCAAGAATTTAGGAAAGATGACATCACCCTTTCTCAGCAAAAACAATAGAGCATCCTTCTTCCTAACAGAACAAAATCGGGAGGAAAAATAGCTATAGAAATGGCTTTGAAAAGTGAACTGTCACTTTGAATAAATACCCTTTCTGGGAAAACTCCGCTACTCTTAGAAATACTGGAATGATTGTGTTTTCATATCACAAGTGAATATGCATATTGTCACATTTAAAACTGTTGTACTAAAATGGTTCTAGCAAGATTGAAAGAAACAGTAAAAAGCCTATGTCCATATAAAGACTTAAACAAAATGTTCAAAATTATGTATTATTTATAATTGCAGAAAGACTGGTAATAATTCAAATTTCATCAACTAGTGAAATGGTAAACAAAATGCTCATATTTGTACAATGGTATATTATTCAGCAATAATAATGAACAGACTACGGAGACATGCTGTGGCATGGATAAACCTCAAAAGCATTATAAAATAGTGAAAGAAACCAGACACAAAAGAATACGTAGTAGATGATTGCATTTATATAAAATTTCTAAAAAAAGGCAAATCTCTAAGAGACAGAAAGCAGTGTTTGCCTGGGATTCGGGGCAGGAGTAGGGATTTGACTGCAAATGGTCAGAAATGAATCTTTTAGGGAGATGGAAATGTTTTACTCTTGTGATAGTTACACAACTATAACTAAACATAAATCTAAAAGTCAGTAAAATATAAATGTCAATGCATGACTTTTAGTATATAAATTATACCTCAGTAAAGCTCTTTACAAAAAGATTGAAACAAACACATCCTAGTACATTTTTGGAGTAGAAATTCATATCGAGTTTTGGAGGAAATTTTTGTAATATACATTTAATGCCTGAAGATTATATTCTCTTTGACAAAGCAATTGCATTTCTGAAATTTTGTCCTAAGGAAATAATTGAGAAATTATAGATGTCTACATAGTTTAAACAAATAAATTTCATTTCCATATGGATCTTTTCTTTTGTTAAAAATAAAAATGTTCTTATTATCTTAAATTTTTTATTTGTTTGTATATAATTAGTGCTTTAATAAAATATATAATTCTGGTTTTAGAGTAAATATCAACAGTAAAAGAAATTAGAACTAACCTGAATGTTCCAAGGGAATAGTGGAAGAGTTAGCTAACTCTATTCCATTATCAATGACCTCCTTTTCAGTTGAAATAATACAACTCCCTTTCTCCCTCACCCACACCACGAGTTTTTGCTGAGTGCATTGCTAAAGAGTTAGAAACCACTGTTCCTAGCCTGTCTCACAGCTTGAAGTGCATATGTAATGAAATACTGGCAAATGGTATGTGAATAAAATTTGTGTTCAGTTTCTAGGTCATGCCTCTTAAAATGAAGTTACTTATACCATACTTCTTCTTTCTTTCTTTTTTTTTTTCATCTTGAGAATTGGAGTGCAGATATGGTGTTGGTGAGCCAATTTAAGTGATGTGAATGAGGGCAATGTATTGTAAGTAATGACAGAGTAAAAAGATAGAAGGAACTTGGGCCCTGAGTGACCTCATGAAGTAGATTTGTTCTTCTAGCCTAGACTGGCCAGATTGTTAATGTAAAAGAGAAATATCTTTAGATTGTATATAAGCTGCTATTGTCCTTGTTCTCATTGTTATAACAGCTTATAATAACACCTTCTAATATAAGAGAGGCCAAATTAAAATAACATGTAATACAATTAAATGAGATTTAACTATTAATTATATATTAAAGTTGAATATGTAAGGATTTGGGCCTGGAGTATTATATATGCTATATTTCCAGATTTTAAAAAAAGTATTATATATTATGTATTCATATATATATATAATATACACAATATATATATTTATCATTCTCTGTGTGTATATGTGTGTTTATTCATTCTAGCAGCTGACAAACCAAGTTATAATACAACTAAAAATTAACAAAGCATGGAAACAATTTGCCTAGTGAGTATATTTGGGATTTCAAAGGTGAAAATATAATATGTGCAGGATGAGTAAATGATAAGATATTTATCCTTATCCCACATAACATTCTACGGCATAACAGTCTGACATTTTCATTCTTGTTTAATGCTTTATCTTTGAGAACTCATTAATTCATAGGATTTCACCTCCCACCATTATGTACACTATTCCCAGATCTGTTTCTCTAAGCCCAACAATTCCTCTAAATTTAAAACCTAATGTACATACACAGTTGAGGTAAACATATTGTCTGTGAGAAACAGGAGTACACTTGGCTTAAGGAATCTATTTGGTGCTAGGACCAAAACTGCATGTCGCAAGGGTAGATCTCAGATGGATGTTACATTGAACAGTGAGCCAAGTTAGGAAATATTGGAGCTGTCCTATTTACTCTATTATAGGCTGATATAAAGGAAACGAAATGTATGTTTTGGTCTGAATGACCATTCAGACTACTGATCGCTTCAGAGGTCATCATTTTTTTGTCACCATGCATGGCCAGATAATACCATATTTTAAATGCTCGCTACGAAAAGACTTCCTCTCTGAAATCATAGTTTTCTTAATTCTTGAAAATAATATTACATATTAAGCTTCAAGGCCTGTGCTAGCTAGATTTAGGTATATCTTCATAATTAGAATTTTGCTATACTTACTGGAAACTCACTGCTATGGTGTGCTATTATTGAAATTTATGACCTCAAAGACTGTGGGGAGATTTTGCAAAAACCACACATATTCCCACCCCACTCCCCAAAAAGAAAGATATTGTTTGGCATCTAGAAAGTTGACAGTTAATTTCAAGCATTATATATTTGGTCATCATTCTTAAGTTTACTTACAATAGAAAGTGCATTTTATATATGATATTAAAATATAAATTTTCCATGTCAGTGTAACATGACACACAAAGAATATTGACTAGAAAAATACTCAGAAAAATCTTTGTGAATTTTGAGATAGAAACAACTGCTGTTTTATATACGTCTCTACTATAATGATGAAGATGCTTAAATAAAATCAAAACACTTATGACTAATTTTTCTATTAAAAATTAAAATTAAGATATTGATTTTCAACACCTACTCTTTTGATTTTCTGCAGACTGGTAATTTAACCATGAAAAAATGAATGCTGATTGATTTGTGCCTTTGAAGAGTTTAATAAAGCCAGGTAGAACTGAAGGTTGTGATTCAGAAATAGCTCAGAAGCCTAAATGTCAGAAAGGGCATATTTATTGCCAAGAGAATTCACCATATGGCCTGAATTAGCCTAAGAGCATATTCACATACAAAGTGAAAATGCTAAGTACTTAGGTGCTTTCAGGTCCTGTTCATCTCCCTAAATAGAAAAGCTGCTTCGATAAAGAAAACGGAAGCAGAGGTAGTGGCTTGGATGCAGCATGCAGAAGTGATCTGGATACATTCTCATATACACTCTCTACAAACCATGTAATAAATGTGCGTCAGCCAGTGTGAAGTGAGACGATTAGCCATATACTACAGAAAGAGGTACTGGCTTAACACATCAGCAGATTAAAGGCTAACCTACCATCTTCATTGTGAGATGTCATTTTTATTCGGTTATATTTCTTCCACGCTAGTCCTCCTCATTTCTCTTCTTTGAACTTTCCCCCACACTCTGGTGGAGCCAGTTAACATTCACTGGCTCTGTTGTCCCCACCTCTAAATAAAAGAAATGTGGTTTAAGTTCCAAAGGTGTTTGTTACTACATGAATAAGTGCAGCAGGCACTTGCCTCAGCAAAACAACAGCAGGTGAAATGTGGTGAAATGCACATATTTATAGATGACCCTGCAGTATTTATAATGTGAAGCTGGAGCCTCTCTGGAGGAGATCTGGCTCTGGGTGACTGCTCCATTGAGGTCAGTTCAAGGCAGCTGACTGGCTTTCTATATATGGCCCATGGAACAGCTGTTAAGTTTCGAGACTAGAGCATTTAAAACGAGTCTTGGACCTGTTAAAGGCTAATAATTGAAATGAAAAATGGCAAGACTGGGAATATAAGATGACATAATCCTGACATTAGAGAAATATTTCCCAAATAAATGACTTTATGTCAAGTTATAATTATTAAAATGAAAATATTTAATTATTTTTTGGTCCGAGTAACAAGTAGAACAAAAAAATCAATACAATAAAGTTTATAATTTTGATTATGTGACTCTCTCATTGAGCAGTACTTTAGCAGAAAAGCAGATGGCCTCTGATTAGGCTTATAAATATAGAAATGTATTGATCATACAGACAAAACTCCTTGAAGTGTTCCCTGCATGAGGTCAATGCATCTTTAAAAGGAGAGAAAGAAGCTGTAGCCTGTCTTTCCAGGCTCCAGCTAAGCTTGTGGAGCTGACATCTCAATAAATTACAGAGCTGTATTGACTTCTTTGTGGACTATGCACAAACAAAAAGGGATTATGTTGAGGAGCATTTAGACAAATATATAGAGCCCAGTTTTGATTCCCATATACGGATGTAAATACTGTCAATGTTAAAGAGTCCACAGTAGCAGAGGGAAGTGTGGATAAATTTGCATGAAGGAACTGGGGATTTCTGCAAAGCCTGACTATTTTGGCTGTAACCAATTCTTATCCATAACCTCAACTCCCCTCCCTTTTGCTTATACAATCAGTGAAATATGTTTTCACCTTCTAAAATTCCTATCCCCCTCTACTTTTCATGCCTCTGAATTATCTCTAAGCACACCCACTAAACCCACACAGGAAAGTGTTCCGGCCAAACATCATCCTGTCACTCCAGTTTTTACTAGGAGTTTTGGAATCTTGATGGAAATTCCCTAATATGCCCCTGGAAACTTATCCTTCTCAGATGTATACCTTTGGCTCAATTTTCTCTTTTCCCAGGGCAAATAAGAAACTAGATCATTCTTCGTAGTAGCAACTATACTTGTCATAAAATTATATTTATATGAAACTTATAGAAAATAGAAAAGAAAACTAAGCACTTCCACAGAAAGCAGCAATTATGTAAAATGTCTCAAATATCTCTTCATGGCGTGAAAATTCTAGAAATACTTTCAAGACTAAAGTAGTCAACATTCACTTAAACAGCTTTAATGCTATGGGTGCCATTTATGTGCCATAATTCTATTCTCAAGTCACTGAGGAGTTTTTAAGAATCAGTCTCATTCTACCCAGACATTTTATCCTGGCCATTAGAAGTGTAACTCTGCACAAAATCAACCAGGCTAAATCTGAAGGGATTTAGACTAGAGTCATCTCTTTTAAAACATGAGTATTGAAATCTTATTATCAACTCCAGTGTCATGTTTCTAGAGTCATATGATACATTTTAATATTTTATATCTATATCTATGTCTTAGAGAAGATTTAGGGGAAAAAAAATTATGAAAAATAGGGGAAATCCAAATTATGAAATAATTACATTGAGATATTGGAGATTTTAAAAGATACAAGTCTCTCATTGCATATTTTTATGTGTCTCCTCAGTTAATAAGACAAAATGGGTAAATATCATCCTAAGGGCTTTGTAAATATTATTTTAACCATCTAAAGAATCCTTTATGTTTGATATTAACGTTACTATCATTTTATAAATGAGAAAACTGAGACCTAAATAAAGTAATTAACCTACAGCTTATGAGTGGCAGAAGAAGGAGTCAAATCCTGCTATATATCTACCTCTTAAACTATATTGCTTTTCTATTTAGCAATGGAAAACGAAGTAACAAATACATAGTCAAGGCCAAGCAAGCTAACTAAAGTTGCTGATCTCCCTAATGGCAAAGCAGGAACTGAGACTGACATCCCCCCAACTCAGAATTATTGATACATTTTTACTACATGAAAAAAATTAAATTTATTTGTATAAACGTGGTGTGCTATATGTCATCTTATGACTGTTATATTTATAGTTTACATATTTACTATGATTATATAACAGTTAATATATATTTAATATTTTATTATTTCCATGGTAAACTTTGCTATTTTGTCTCTTTGTTGATGAAAAGGAAACTCAAAAGCATCTCTCCCATATGTTTTACTAAAAATCTAATGGAAAGCCCTTGAGAGAATTACTCAATATATATGTCATTCATGATTTAGGTTGGTTATTTTAACTGAATAACTCAGTTACTCTCCTTTTACTATCTTGCTGGTTATAATTGAATGAAAAGCATAGAAGTGTGCCGTATCGGTAACCATTAATTATTGAATTAATTAATTTTTGGTTGGTGTAGTGGAGACATTTAGGAAGAGAAAAAATTGAAATTAGTACCCCAGGCTATTTGTATGGAACAAACCTGGGTGAGCTTCAGCTGCAGAATATAGTTTTGGATGATATCCCAAGCTCCAGGAGACTGGATAAATGCAAGGTCAGAAACTAAGAAAATATGCCAAAAGGGATGTAAAAGGCACCACAGTTACTTCAGGTACTTGTTTATTTTGCCAAAGGTGCTGTCACTGATTCCATGTGATGCTGTAGGAGGCATACAGGGAGAACATTTCAAATAAATAATAAGCCATTAGGACTGTGAGGGGTCAAGAAGGAAAAATAACAACTTTGCCTTAACTCAAACTTTTTTCTTTTCCTGGGACACTTTTCCATCTCCCTACATCCACCTATTAATTCTAATTCCCCACAGATAACCTTCTTTTGTTTGTCCATGCCTGAAAAACAGGGTCAGCTGCTCACCACCAAAAACTTTGTAAGGTTGCTAATCTGTGCTTGAAAAACTCAAACACCTTCTGATCCAGGCAATTGACTTAAAAAGTAAAGAAGGAAGTATTAATTACTCTGTGCAAGGTAAGAGGGCATCACCTGTAGACACTGACTGCTCAACATTTAGTTTAAAAACTTGAGCCAAGATTTTTTCTGAAATATATTGCAGCCTTCTTTGCCACTTTAACAGTGACTTCTGAGCATGATGACTCATGAGTGCCAAAGGAAAGGCCATTATTATACTTGACAGTCGTACTAAACCCTGGGAAAGTGCCGATCTATTTCTTCCAATAATAAATAATTCCTGTGCTAAATGGCGATAATTTTGAGACTCTCAAGCCTATATTTTATACATTATTTATTAGTTATTCACTGTATAAGTACTGGTTCATACCAACCTCTTTGGAACTTTTTCTTCTACCTTTCAATCTACTGCTTCTGATTGGTTGCGGCCTAGGACTCTGGATAAACTGCTTTTTGGAATTTTGCATAAAATGAGAATAGATTTGAGAAAGCAATCTTATAACTATTTGTAAAGTGCAAGATACATTTTAATGTGATATTGGATAGATATATGTAACCTAGTAGTAAATTAAAAAGTTTAATATTAAATATAAACTCACCATCAAACTTAAGAATTATTAAATACTGATAATATTGATACTATTTGTCCAGTTTTCCCCAATTTTATATCCTAACTTCTCCACCAGAAATACTATGAATTTTATGCATATCATTGCTTTGTTGTTTTTTGAATACTACTACGTATTTAAGTAAACTATATGTTGCTTAGTTTTCCTGTTTTTTGAGATTTGTAAAAGTATCAAATATGTTATTCACTTAGAATTACATTTTCCTCTTGTTATAGTTCTCAGATTCATCCATATTGTTTTCAAGTTTTAACTCCTTGCCATTCTCTTGTAATATTCCACTGCGTCTATTGCAATGCATTTAGTAAGATTCGTTAATACATTTATTAAGTTTTTTACTTCTATAGTACAGTACTGTTCTGAACATCTTTCCTGATGTACACAGGCAATTATTTCTCTATAATTGTCCAAACTTTTTATTATGATTGATATTACGGGATAAATTTTAGATCATGACCTGTTGGATATTTTAAATTAGGAGTTTTACAGTCCATGAACATGATACATTTGTCCACTTATTTCGAGTCTTAAATATTTTTAAATAAATTTTCATACTGTTTTCCACAAAAACTATTAGCCTCATCTAGTCTCTTTATTCTCTCCTTCTGGAAATAAAATGAGAAGGCAGACCTTCACATTTATCTCTTTTCTTTTTTGTGTGTGTTCTATTTCTGTGTATCTATGAATATGATGTGAGTACTTCCTTCAGATCTGTTTTCCAGTTCTCTAATAATTTTTTTAACTATTTTGTTACCTAGCCAATAATTGTAATTTTTTTTGTTCTAGAATTTTACTTGGTTCCTTTCCAAATTAGTCTTTTAGTTGTAATCATTTCTTATTAACTAAAGGAAAAAAACTTTCTTTTTTTTTTCTCAAATATTTTACATTATTATTTTTCTAATTCTATTATCCGGAGTCTTGAGGATCTATAGCTGTTGTCTGCTCACTCTCCTTCATGTTATCCTGTTTTATATGTGTGTGTTTTCTGATTTAAAACAATTCTTATCTGTATTAGTTTGACTTAATTGGTGAGAATACTGTGGTTCTTATTTAAGGATATTTTCCTTCAGAGAGGATTTATTTTGTTTCTGCTAGGGCCTGCAACCTACTTCTAACTTGGGGAGGGGAACCACTATAATCTCCTCCGGATTTCTATCTTAATTCAAACATTTTTAGATCTAGCTCTTTCAGTTTATGGTGGTCCCAAGGCGTTGGCTCCAATCTTAGCATCTCTATAGGTATTTGTACTTACAGCAATTATATGCCATTCACAGCTACCTTCTCTAGTTAGTTTGTTCTCATTATTGTTGTTTTGGCTTAATTTGTACCCTTGTAGATTTTTCTTATTTGTCATGAACCCATCCATATCTTTCAAAGCATATTTTTCAGATTTTAGTAGTATTGTAGTAGGAAGGCTTTAGAGTAGGTAGTCTACCTCCTTCATTGTCTGAAACTGAAGTCAAAGTGCATGGTATTGACTTTATGGCTTATTCACATTGACTGACTGAATAATGCCCTTCATTAGCAAAATAGAGAACATAATCAGCAGTATTAAATTATAGCTTGTGTGTGTATATGTTTGGAAGTGTATATAAACACGTTTATATACATGTGTTTGACTTAGGCAAATAACTGTATACGTTACTTTGGAGAATTGAAATAAATGACCTTTTTTGTTTATGGACTAGAAGTATTTAAAAAAATGAAGCCTAAAATTTTTTATCTTCTGGGTATAATATTGTGGAAACATTAATAAGAGTCAGATGCTAATTTCCATTGAGGTGTCTCTTATGCTATAAAAAAAAGCTTTTTGTTTTATTGATGGCACAGTGAACTAGCAACTATTGAGTAAATAAATACTTTTACTCTTATGTGTCCAAATTTAAATGAGAAGGAAAGTTCTTGTTGGAAATATAATAATAGCATTTCATTCTAATTAGGTTAACACTTTTTTTTCCTTTTCACTTGGAAAAACATATAAAATATAGTGAGGTTAATGCCAGTTTTTAGACCAAAAGGGATTTAATAGTGTCTGAGAAAAATTTTCCCTATCTGCTCATTTTTTTTTATGCCAAAGAAATACCATAAATTATCCAATTAACCTTAAAATCTTGTGGGTCTTTCAGGTATGTTGTACATATCACCTTTAGATAGACTATTCTTCATTCATTATGCTTTTGCTTTATTACCTTGGCAAATACTGTCAAGTTTGTATATGCATCAGAATGGCTAAACAGGTCCATAGGGTGCCCATGAGGTGGTAGAGGATAAACCACAGGGTGAGAAGGAGATGTGGGATGCTGCCGAGGCAACATGCTGTCAGGGTACTTCTGCACGCAAATACAACTGAATGGGAAGGACCACTGAAGTTTAACTGATCTAAAAATATGGTTTCTATTGAACAGACAGAAGAATTAGGTTATATAGGGAGGTTTACACTCTCTGACACACACAAAAAAGCTAACAAAATTTATTATAATACACTGTTGCGGTGATTAGTTTTATGAATGTAGAATTAAAGAACTTATATTTAAAATTAGTTGTTAGAGTCAGTGATTTGAAAAGGACTAAATGTTAAGAAAAATTAAAAAATAAAAAATAAAAGGACTAAATGTTAAATCAGTTTCTCAGTATTTTACAATTTTTTTCTCCTCTCAACTCACTTTTGTAGTTTTTACTCTTGGAAAATAAAACTCCCAAAATCATATAGTTATTATTTTGTATTTCAATAAGCAATTCATTCCTGTTTGACTTTATACTCCCTGATCTCAGTTACATATTGTTGTGTAATAACACCGATAATTTAGTGTCTTTAAAAAAAATATGCTGGATTGTCAGAGTGTCCTGACTAATTGTTCAAAATTACATTGTATCATATTCTAGACAATGTTAATTATTGCAATAGAATGATTATAAGTGTCTAATTCATAAAAAACATGTAAAACTAAATTCATAAAATGAATTAAGCTAGGTTACTGTGTATACACTTCATTAAAGTATAATGTAGAATACTAGAACTGTCTTATCCCTTAATCATAAAAGCAGTTATTCTATAGTGACTGCTCCATAAAAATTCCTAAATGTGTCTAAGTTTTATGATAAATAAAAATACTAGAATTACCGTAGTGCTTAATTACAGAGTAGCAGAAGAATTTGATTCTATACTTGTTATAAATAATGTAGGAAATTGAACTCTGCATTTAGATCAGGCAGCTGGGAGGAAAATCCATGATTAATTTGATAAATACTTTGAGAAAGTCACAAAGATGTTGTCATAAATGCATAGATTATGATATATTGTAGATTATCTAAATGCTTTTGCAATATAAATTTAAAAAATGCAATATCTTTAATTTTGCTCATATAACAACAATTTGAGCCTAAAACTTCTAACTACATATTAAAATATATGCACACTGTAGATATTACTCAACCAATTAGTCTTTCCAAATGTGACAAAGAAGAGGATTAAGGTGAAAGCTGAGTGTATGACATACAACTGATTGTTGAAAATCTAGGCAGCTAAGCTGGGTTTTGTTTATTTTTCTTTGGAAATAAAAATCATGAGTCAGAGCACATAGGGAAAATGTAGAAATCAAACTGAAATTTGAAAAGAGACCATCATCTCTCAGAGAGTCAGCAAGGCTGGATGGATAAAAGAGAATAAGTGGAATGATTCTGTTACCATACAGGGCGATCTGAACTCTGGTACTGCCCCAGTAATACGTGATTCTCAGTTCTTTTCACTGATGCAGAGATAATTCTAGCTCAGCGAGATTTAGAAAAAGTAAGATTTATTAAAAATATATTTTAGAAGGGGTCGGGCCATGTTAAGGAAGGCTGCAGCCCTGTGGAATTTGGGAGGTAAAAAGATAAAGGAGTATGCTTCTAGGGAGGAGAGGGTTATCAGCAAAGAGGGCTGTAACAACACAGGAATGGGAAAGTCTGTTTATATTTGGGACTTGATGGGAGGTCCTGGATGATCTGTATGTCAGGTCACCTTGACTGACAGTTGGCTGCTATATAACACTTTGCCTACTGTACATGTGCTCATCCAGAATTCAGTCTGTTATAATTAGATTCCTGAACTTCAAGCATAGACATGATATTATAATGATGGTATAATGAGGCTGAGGTTATGGGCAGGTTAGGGAATTACTTTCTGCGCAAGTGTCTGTGGCCAGACTAAATTAGCTATCTGTTTATGACGCTCCAGTCCTTTGTCTCTGGATACAGGAGTGATTCTTTAACTACAAATGGGGTACCCTTTAGGCAGTCTCTGGGCTGGGTCTTTGTTCCTCCGTTCCCTCATCTCTCATGTCTAACTACCTAACAATTTGAAGAACTTAAAGACTGCTGTGAGACACAACTTTATTGGCCAGTTTCAGAAAGTATAGTGTAGTATGAGAAGGTGATAATAAAACTGATTATGGACCAAACAGAAGGAGAACAATGGGAAATGAAACAGGTCTTTTCCGTAAAGACATTGAATAGCTGGTGAGGCTAAGGGCATGCAATATCACCTAGGACAGAGCTAACAGTATTATAGAGGTCTATTTAACCTCCCATATAGAAACATGAAAAGCAGACTGATATTGCCCACTTTGGGCAAATTAGTCTTATTAAAGCATACCAATTGTATGAATCTTATAACTCAGCAATTCTATTCTCAGGCACATGTATATATATACATATACATATATATATATATATATATATATTCTATAGAATTTTTCACATACACATGTGAAGGTATTAATTACGACAGCATTTATGGTGGTCAGAAGTCGAAGGTGATTTGGGTATCATCACTGGGAAAGTGTGTGTAAGTAAATGTATGCCATGGGGAATCTTTTAGGAATCCAATACAGTGAATTGGGTATACAGTAGTTCGCCCTTATCCATGGTTTTTCTTTCTGTGCTTTAATTTTGTTACCTGCAGTCAACCATGGTATGAAAATATTAAATGGAAAATTCCAGAAATAATTCATAAGTTTTAAATTGCATGCCATTCTGAGTAGCATGATAAAATCTCATGCCACCCCACTCTATCCTGCCCAGGACATGAATCATTCCTTTATCTCGCTTATTCACTTTGTATATGCTACCTACCCTTTAGTCACTTAGTAACCATCTGAGTTATCAGACCTACGGTTGAGCTATCACTATGCTTGTGTTCAAGTAACCCTTATTTCACTTACTATCTCATTCACCTCACTTTATTTCATCACACAGTCACTGTGTCTCACATTATCACAAGAAGAAGGGTCACTACAGGGCAATCAGACATCTCGAGAAATAGAGACAGACCACATTCACATAACATTTATTAGAATGTATTGTTATAATTGTTGTATTTTATTATTAGTTGTTAATCTCTTACTGTGCCTAATTTATAAATTAAACTTTATCATAGATATGTATGTATAGAAACAACATAGTATATGTAGGATTTGGTACTATTTGCAGTTTGAGGCATCTACTGGGATTCTTGATACATATCCTCCATGAATAAATGGGGGCTAGTGTACACATAATAACATGGACAGATTTTTTTGTTTTTTAAAGTGAAGTTTATTGAGAAATAATTCACATTCATTAAATTTTACTTTTTTTTTTGAGGAGCAGAGCTATTTTTTATCTTTCTTTTTTTTCATCTTTATTGAAATATAGACAATTAGTTGCTTGTATTTACATTGTATAATTCAATGAGGTTTTTTTCAATTATAGTTGGCATATGATAATATACCAGTTTCAGTTGTATAGCATAGTGATCAGAGATCCCCTTAACTCGTAAAGTGATCACCCCACTAAATCTAGTACCCCTCTTCCCTGTTATATTTATTACAACACTAACTATCTACCCCATGCTAAACTCTACATCTCCATGTCTATTCTGAAACTATCCATTCGTACCTCTTCCCTTTGCCTTTTTTTCCATCCCCCAAACCCCCCATCTAGTATCCCTCAAAACATTCTCTATTACCTGTGAGTTTATTTCCACTTTCATTGTTGTTGATTTTGTTCTTTAGATTCCACATGTACGTGAAAATCATGAGATATTTGTCTTTCTCTATCTGGCCCATTTCATTCAGAACACTACCCTTTAGGTCCATCAAGGCAATTTTTCTATCCCCTTCCTTTTAGTCTGTGTGTATCTTTCGATCTAAACTGAGTCTCTGGTAGGCAGCATATGTAGGGGGCTTGTTTTCTTATCTTTTCAGCCACACTATCTTTTGGTTGGAGCACTTAGTTCTTTTCCATTTTAGGTACTTGTTGGTAGGAATGTAGTTTTTACCGTTCTTTATTCCTATTTTCGATACCTGTTTTTTTCTTCTTAAAGAAGTCCCTCTAACAATTCCTGTAATACTGGCTTGGTGATGACAAATTTCTTTAGCTTATTTTTGTCTGGGAAACTCTTTATCTGTCCTTCACTTCTAAATGATAGTTTTGCTAGATAAAGTATTCTTGGTTGTAAATTCTGGGTTTTCATCACGTTGAATATTTTGTGCCAAGCCCTTCTGTCCTGAATAGTTTCTTTTGAGAAATCAGCTGACAGTCTTATGGGTGCTCTCTTGTAGGTAACTAACTGCTTTTCTCTTGCTGCTTTCAAGATTCTCTCTTTGTATTTAACCTTTGGCATTTTAATTGTGATGTGTCTTGGTGTGGGTCTCTTTAGGTTCCTGGTTTTGGGGACTCTCTGAATTTTTTCCTGTGGTTTCATGTCTATTTCTTTCACCAGATTAGCGTTGTTTTTCATCATTATTTCTTCAAATAGCTTCCATCATTATTTCTTCAAATAGTTCTTCAACATCTTGTTTTCCTTCACGTACCTCTATGACATAGATATTTTTACCTTTAATAGTGTCCCATAGGCTCCTTAAATTATTATTATAGTCTTGATTGCTTTTTTTCTGGCCATTCTGATTCAGGCCATTCTGATTGGGAAAGTCTTTGGCTTTCCCATCCTCTATATAGGTCATTTGATCCTCTTTTTATTCACTTTGTTTATTTCATTTAATAAATTTCTCATCTCAGGTAATGTGTTCTTCATTTCTGACTGGTTCCTTTTTATAACCTCCATTTCCATTTTTATGTTATTTTCTCTGTTGAAGTTCTCACTGAATCCATCTATACTTTCCATAAGTTCATTGAGCATCTTTATAACCAGTGTTTTGAACTCTGCATCTGTAGATTGCTTGGCTCCATTATTTCTGGATCTCTGTTCTGTTCCCACACATGGTTTCTGCTTCTTTGTCTTCTCATTTTGGCTGCCTTTCTGTGTCTGTTTCTATGTACTAAGCAAAACTCCTAAGTCTCCTGGTCTTATTAATGTGGATTTGTGAAGTAGGTGTCCAGTGGCACAGACCTGAGAGGAGTTCAGCTGCAGGCCAAATTTAGCCCTAGCCTCTGCCCCTCTGGGACCACCTGTTAAAATTCAGCAAGCAATCCACAGATGTTGTGCTTATAGTTTCCACAACAGAAACTGAGGCCAGCTGCCACCAGTGTGAGTCCAGGCACTGTTCAGCAAGGGGTACCTGACAAAGGGAGGGCACACCTGGATGCGCCTTGGGTGGTGCTGCGAGTTGAGGGAGACAGAGTTTTAGGGAATCCTCTGGGTGGAGCTACCTCTGTTATCCAGTTTGATGAAATCTTGGCTATGGCAGTGTGGTGTCTGCATACTGGGAGGGGTGAGGGCTCAACAGGGAACAATGGATACTGCCAGCACTTCTGTTCGTGAGAGATCCTCACCTCTGACCTTCACTCTGACAACTCAATGTCCCCCTATAAGTTCCTGACACCTCCTCAAGCACCTGACCTGGCTCTGGTGCTCAGAATGAACGAGTCCATCCGCATGAAAGTCTGCTTGTGGATGCAGCCCCTTTAAGAGGTGTTTGCAGCTGCCACTGCCTGCTGCTCCACAGCCTCCATTCCACTCAGACGCTAAGAATAGGACAGCCTTGCATCCTCTTCCAGTCCTACCTTCTGCCGTTGCAGGGTGATTTCTTAGATTTCTCAGATTTCTCCCTAGTTGTATGGCTTGTTCGTCTCAATCTCAGGTGATTTTTCCTTGCTGTTTGTTCCTTATTTCTGTCACAACTTTGTTTTGGTAGCCAGAGCCTCTATCTATGCCATTTTTTTCTCTAAATTTTACTTTTTTAAGTGCACAGTTTGACAAGTTTTGACAAACTTCTATATAGTCAGGTAAATCCAACCATAATCAAAATATATAAAATATCCATGACCTCGAAATTTTTCTTATGCCTCTTTGCAGTTAATTTCCTTCACCACACTCATTCCTAGGCAACCACTGATAAATTTTTTACTCGTAGGTTTGCTTTTTCTAGAGTATTATAGAAATAGAATCATACTGCATGTAGGTTTTTTTTTTTTTTTTGCTTGAATTATTTCCCTTAACATTATACTTTTGAGATTCTTCTGGTATGAATATTTCAACAGTTGTTTGTATCACTTAGTAGTAGTCTATTATTGAGCTACAACCAAAATGTGTTTAGCAATTGATGGATATTTGGGTTGTTTCCAGATCTGGGCTATTTTGAATAAGCTGCTATGAACATTTGCATGCAGATATTTGTGTGAACCTATGTTTTCATTTATTTTGAGTAAATATCTGGGAGTTGAATAGCTGGGTGATATGAAAAGTGAATATTTCACTTAGAAGAAATTGTTTTATTGGTTTCCAAGTACTTGTATTTTATATTTTACCCCAGCAATGTAAGATTTCTAGTTGCTCTACATTTACATAGTCATTTGCTAATGTCGAGCTTTTTAGTTTTAGCCATTTTAGTAAATGTTTATTGTTATGTTATTAGGAATTTAAATATATTCTCTTATTGCTAATGCATTTGAACATCAATTTCATGTGCTTTATGAGCCATTTGTTTATTGCCTGTGTGGAAGTGTTATAACCAATTTTTTGCCCTTTTTGTATTAAAGTGTTGATATTATATTCAGTTGCATTTTCTTTTTATCGTGGCTATTAGTCCTCTATTATATATATGTTTTGCAAACTTTTCTCCCAATCTGAAGCTTGTACTTCATTTCCAACAATAGCTTTGAGAAAAGACATTTTTTAATTTCAATGTAGTCAATTTATCTAATTTTTTAAATAATTTGTGCTTTTGGTATTATATCTGACATATTTTGTTGCCACTTGTTTTTGTTTTCTTCTATATATTTTATATATTTAGGACTTAAATTTTTGTCTATGATCATTTTAAAGTTAATTTTTTTCTATGATATCAGGTAAGGATCGAGGTAACTTTTTGGCATATGAAAACCCATTTTTTAAGTACCATGTTGAAAATGTATTTTCTTTATTAAATTAACTTGACACCATATATTTATATGTGTGTGGGTATATTTCTATTTTGTTCCATCGATGGATCTCTCTACATAATTTAAAACCCTATATATAAAACCTTTAAATTTATTGATTATTCTAGCTTTATATTAAGTACTGACATCAGGTAATTTGAGTCCTCTAACTTTGTTCTTTTTCAAAATTATTTTTGCTATTCTATCTTTTTTAGTATAAATATTAGGCTCAGCTTTTTTATTAATGCAAAAATACTCATAGAATTCTAGCTAAAATCTTATTGGATATGTAGGTCAGTAAATATAAAGAGGGCTATCTTGATAATATTTATTTTCTGATTATGAAAACAGGTCAGTTTCTTCATTTACTTGAGTTCTCTAAACAATGTTTTACAGTTTTCAGTGTACATTTCTTGCATCTAAAGATTTTGTTAAATTGGCTCTTAGGTATTTCATGCTTTTTGACGGAACAGACATTGCAAATATATTGTTTTAAAAATTTGAAGTTACATATTTTGTTTGCCAGTATGTAGAGATGCAATTGATTTTTGTATCTTGATTTCTATTCTGTGTCCTTAATAAATTCACTTATTAGTGCAAGTGGCTTTTTTTCCCCAGATTTCTTGGGATTTTCTATGTAGAGAATCTGTTGTTTTCAAATAAGAACACTTGTATTTATCCTTTCCAGTTTGTATTCTCTGCATTTATTTTTATTTCTAGTTACATTTCCTC
>NW_006436298.1:40638512-40642315 GCF_000325575.1 Pteropus alecto
ATATATATATTTTTTTTTTTTTTAGGTAAATACCTGGGAGTGGAATGGCTTGATAATATGGTGAGTGCTTACTTTTTAAAGAAACCATAAAACTGTTTTGCAAGGTAGTTGTGCAATTTAGCATGCCCCACCAGTTGTGTATATGAGATTTAGTTGCTTCACATATACATTGGTATTTGATATTGTCTGGGTGCATAGTGTTATTTTGCTGTGTTCTTGATTTACATTTCTTAATTATTGAATATATTTTTATGTGTTTATTTGTCATCTATATATCCTTTTCAGTGAATGTCTCCTCATATCTTTTGCCGATTTTCTAATCAAGTCATTTAGTTTTTCATTGTTGGGTTTTGAGAGTTCATTTTTTAAATGATATTGAGATATAATTTGCTTATAACATTAATTTCAGAGATACAACATAATAATTTAATATATGTATATATTGTAATATCTATCAACACACATAGTTATAATTTTTTTTCTTATGGAGTAAACTTTTAAGAACTACTCTTTTAGCAACTTTCAGACATACTGCACAGTATTTTAACTATAATCACCATGCTGTAATTATATCCCCATGACATTTATTTTAAAATTGGAAGTTTGTACCTTTTGACCAACTTCACCTATATTACCCACCCACCCCCAAATTTTTGCATTTCCTAGAACCTCCAATACAAATTTAATAAGAAGTAGTAAGATTGAACGTCCTATCTTTTGTTTTAAATCATAGGGGTAATGATTTTCAACTTTTAACCATTAAGTAAACTACTTACTATTGGTTTTTAATACATGATCTTTATTAGTTGAGGGAATTCCCAGTTTGCTGAGAATTTTTATTGTGAGTAAATTTTATTTTTAATTCTTAAATGTCTTTCTGCATCTATTAATATGATCGTGTGATTTTGTAGTTTGTTGGAGTCTGTAGTTGTTTGTGAATCATATTGATTGATTTTCAAGTGTTGAAAATACTTGAATTCCTGGAGGAGGAAGCCACTAATGTATTACTGTTTTATATGTTGTTAGACTTGCACCAATAACATTGTGTTAAAGATTTGAGCCTACATTCAGAAGGGATATTGGTCTGTAGTTTTCTTGTAATGTCGTTATTTTTTAGCTTTAGGATAACATGGTCCCACAAAATACAGTGGAAAGCATTACTTTAACATATTTTATAGAAGAGTTTGTTTATTATTGGTGTTATTTATTCCTCAAATGTTTGGTAGAATTTACCATAAAAGTGTTTGAGCTTGAAGTTTTATTTAATAATATGCTATTCAAGTTATACATTTCTTTTCATGTAAGTTTATTTTTTAGCTTTAGGATAACATGGTCCCATAAAATACAGTGGAAAGCATTACTTTAACATATTTTATAGAAGAGTTTGTTTATTATTGGTGTTATTTATTCCTCAACTGTTTGGTAGAATTTACCATAAAAGTGTTTGAGCTTGAAGTTTTATTTAATAATATGCTATTCAAGTTATACATTTCTTTTCGTGTAAGTTTTGATAATTTCTATTTTTCTAGAAATTGTCCATTTTATCTAATTTTCAAATGTATTGTCATAAAGTTGTTTATATTATTTCCTGATTATTTGCTTTATGCCTGTAGTAGATGTAGTTCTATACTCTCTTTCCTTCCTGATATTAATAAGTTATATTTTTCTTGATCAATCTGCCTACAGTCTTAGCAAATTCCTTAATCTAAAGAAATTTTAAAATAGTTTGATTTTATTTACTTTTTTATTCAGTTTTATATTTTCTATTTTGTTAATTTTTACTTCTACCATTATTTCCTTTTTTTGTATGCTTTCAGATTAATTTGCCCTTCTGTTTCTAGTTTATCATATTAGAAGCCAATATCATTACTTTGAAAGCTTTCTTATTTTATAATATAAGTGTTTATTGCTATAAATTTTATTTTAAGTGTTACTTTAGGTACGTTCCACAAACTTTGATGTTATCTTTTCATTTCCATTTAGTTCAAGATAATGTCTAATGCACCTTGTGGTTTCTCTGAATCATAAGCTACATAGACATGTGTTGTCTACTTTATAATCACTTGATAATTTTCTACATGTGTAGTTCAGTTTTGCTATGGTCAATAATATATTTTATATGATTTCATTTTTTTTAAGTTTGTAGATGTTTGATCTATGAAGTTACAGTCTCTCTTATTGAATGTTTTGTTTCTACTTTAAAATATTGTGCATTCTGCTATTGCTGAGTTGAATGTTCTTTAAATATCAGTTAGTTGGTTTTACTCTCTGATAATTATCCTTGTTTCAAAGTAAACTTTTTTCTGATTTTCATATAGCCACTATTGTTTTTATTATTTTGTTCATGGTGCGTCGTTTCTCATTGTTTTACTTTTAAACAGCAAATAATCGGGCATAGCTTTGTTATCCAAACTGACAGTATCTACCTTTTCTTAGGGTGTTTAGACAAATTACATTTAAAACAATTATTGATATTTAGAATTGATATGTCATATTGATATAGTAGCAAATACGATGTGTTTATATCTTTCTTCTTTTTTTTTTTGGTTTCGATTTGCCCCATCTGTCCTTTGTTGTAATTTCCTCTTTTCGTGCCTTCTTGGAATTAAAAGATTTCATTTTTTAATATATCTCTACTAATAGCTTATTAGTTGTATCTCTTTATTTTTTAAATGATTGTTCTAGGGTTTCCAATATATGTCTTTAGATTATAATAACCTACCTTCAAATAATATTTTACTACTTCGCATATAGTATAAGAACCTAATCATATTCAGTTTAAATAACTTTAAAATTGACTTTCAGAAGTTTGATGGACCTATATGTGTTATTTTTTCTGTTATCCTGTTTTGTGTTCTCTGAGCTTCTCAGATTAGATTTTGTCTTTTATTAATTGTGTAAAGTTCTCACCGATTATCTTTTCAAATGTTTCTACAACCCTCTTATCTGTCTCTCTTCTAATGTTAGGACTCCAGTTGCACGTGTGAGATCATTTGTTAATGGTCTTAGATATTCTGTGGGTTTTTTTTTTTCACTCTTTTTTTTATATTTATATTTAGTTTGAGAATTTCTATCAAAATATATTTGAATTCACTTATTACTTTCTCTAATGCATCTAGTCTGATAATAAGTCTGTCAAAGGACATTTTCAACTTTGACTTAATCTTTTAAAATCTCTGTCATCTCTTTTTTATTTTTGTACTGTTTCAATCTCTCTGCCCAGATTTACATCTGTTCACCCATGTTCTTATTTCCACTAGATTCATGAACATATTCATTATAGTTATTTTAATGTCCCTGTCAACTATTCTCAACATATGAACTATCTCTGAGTCTGGTTTTGTTGACTATTTTATCTTTTTCTGGTAGGTCCTTTTTTTTTATGGTTATTTGTGTCCATAAGTATTTTTTTTTCCCTAAGATTTTGGACATTATGTGCAAAGGAAGAGTAGAGATTGAGATAAGTAATGTTCATTCTTAGAAATCAGTATGCCTCTGCTTCTTTCAGGTGGATAGGGGATTGAGACAATATAATCATTAGTTCCTGTAACCCTGAACTCTAAGGAGTACAGAGAGAGCTCATTCTCAGTATTTTTGTCCCTCATCACATAACAGCCAAACTGTCTTTTATAAATTGTGAGTCTTGCCCAGCAGGTCTTGAACACAAGCAGATTTCTTGTTCCTCTTTCAGTGGCAATAGCACTCTGCTTTATATATGTGTAGGATGCTTGAAACAAGAGAATTTCTAACCTTTCACCACCAGCAGCCAACTTTTGTCTGAGGCAGGCAGAAGGGAGTTTGTC